>NC_048221.1:80914064-81080832 GCF_002007445.2 Ailuropoda melanoleuca | reverse complement strand
TCAGGCTCCTCCGCTATGAGCCTGCTTCTTCCTCTCCCACTCCCCTGCTTGTGTTCCCTCTCTCGCTGGCTGTCTCATCTCTGTCAACTAAATAAATAAAATCTTTAAAAAAAAATTCTAATGTGAACTCATTATTTCCACAGACTAATGAGGTCTAGCAGTATTTGGACAATACACATTTCATGTATTTTATATTTGGGAGAAGAAAGCATTTAGACATTGGCAGAAATTAGTCAATACTGCTGCACATGTTCAAAATTTCCGTAGTGAAGTAGCAGGCTAGCTAGAAAACTAAACAATATGATTCATCTAGACTAAGGATTTGGCTTGAAAGTCAGGGGACCAAGTGCTTATTCAATAAAGCATTTGTACAAACATAATGAGAGAGTCTAACATAGAATGTCCAGTGAATTTCAGTTAGCCATTGACATGAAAAAGAATAAGGCAGTCCGCAGCAAGTCTGACCAGATTATGCTCAAAAAATCCCATCTGTAAATCATTTTTCACTTGGGAAGCATATCCCTTAAAGAAAATATTAAAAATGGTGATTGGACATTGGGCCTGGTCATCTATAGAAATCTATTTAACTTATAAAAAAGTATTTGAAATTCAGTTTTGGAAGCACTTTGAAGTGTACTGCCATTACAACAAGTCTTTCCTTTTCACCTTAAATCATTTTTGGAACAAGGCAGGACTTTAGGTATAAATAAGTAAGATTTCTGTGGGAGAGTGTATGGGGAAATCCAACTTAGTGATGCTCCAAGCACATTTTTTGCCCATCTTTTAAGCAGTGAGTCTGGAGATTTTCCTGCTCATAAGTGAGGGTAGAGAAGCTCGTAGGGCAATGACTGAAGCGAAACAGAAATCTTTTGCCTTTGTGTGTGTGTGTGTGTGTTTTATATAAAGATTTTATTTATTTATTTGACAGAGAGAGAGAGAGACAGCCAGCGAGAGAGGGAACACAAGCAGGGGGAGTGGGAGAGGAAGACGCAGGCTCCCGGCAGAGGAGCCCGATGGGGCTCGATCTGAGAACCCTGGGGTCAGGCCCTGAGCAGAAGGCAGACGCTTAAGGACTGAGCCACCCAGGCACCCCTTTGTGTGTTAAAAAGAGGAAAGCAGCCTGCTTAGCCACATTCTACAGTCAAATATTAAGACTATCCTAATAAGAGTGTAGATTTGGAGAGAGGCAGATTTTAAATGACAGACTATGAACACCTGGATCAAACTGGCCGGAAGCTATTACTTTCGTACATTTCAGTTCTGTGACAGTAAATTAAATACCCAGTTTCTCAGTTTGCTCTGAGTCATTTAATTTGCATTTGAAAGTCTCTGGAGGTGGGGCACCTGGGTGGCACAGCGGTTGAGCCACTGCCTTCAGCTCAGGGTGTGATCCCAGCGTTGTGGGATCCAGCCCCACATCAGGCTCCTCCGCTATAAGCCTGCTTCTTCCTCTCCCACTCCCCCTGCTTGTGTTCCTTCGCTCGCTGGCTGTCTCTATCTCTGTCGAATAAATAAATAAAATCTTAAAAAAAAAAAAAGAAAAGAAAAGAAAGTCTCTGGAGGAATACGTGAGGCTCTAAGGCTGCAAAGAACTGGGTGGGAACTTCTGATGGGGTAAAGAACAGGGATGGTATGGAGAGGGAGAGCAGTATAATGGGTGATAATTCAGCCTTTCAGACGGTCCTTGGAGGCAGGAAAGACGAGCAACAGGAGCTAGAAAATTGCACTTAGCGATACATAGAGTCTCCTTCTCAGACATCCCTCACTTTTCCCTTTTCACCCCTGGGATTTCCCAGGAAGAGCTGGCCCTGGAAAGAAAAGAGAACAGGACTAGGTCAGGAATCAGTATGCTGTAGGCGGGGGTGATAGGGGTTTCTCCAAACACTGGGACAAAGTTTGCAGCTGCAGCAGTAGAGTAGACGAAGACTGGTAAGAAAAGTTCCTCTTGCAGCTCTATCCTTTGCAGATATTTTTATTATAAGGCTGCATAGAAATAGATTATTGGTAAGTCAAGAACTGAAAGGAAAAAAAAAGGCATATGTGCAACCCTATTAGATGGTCACATTACAAAAATAAACTCTTTGCTCAAGATGATTTAAATATCTAAAGAAAACAACAGGATCTCAAGACCCAATTTTTTGAGACTTTGGTAACCTCATTTTGTGTCACTGACAGCCCAATAGTCCACAGAAAACATGTGAACTACACAGAGGGGAACCCTTACTTTCCAAAACTCAAGAAGCAAATAAAGATCTTCTCGTGGATTTATTAAAATCCAACAGGAAGTCATTAACTATAAGCATGGAAGAAAGTATGACAACAGCAGAGATACATTTGCAACACTATTAACGGTCCTATACCAATTTTTTGGGAAGCATTTCCAACTACAACAAAGTAGCCTGGGGATAGGTAGGGATGTTACTCTGTAGTGCAGGCTTTAGGAATATCCAGCAAAGAGCAGAAATTTAAGGAAAGTTGGAAAATTCTTAAGGAGCTCCATAATGATGGCTAAAGATAAAATTATTACCTTTGTGTTACAATAACCTATGGAGGAATTTTTCAAAACCAGAGAGTGAAATAGCCAAGAGGAGCATCTATAAACGTTTTTTAAAAATGCAAACAGAAAAATAGGAGAGAAAACACAATAAAAAGGATAATTCCCAGGATTGAATTTAGTAGCTTACCAAATTTACTGAATTTACTAATAGGGCTTTACTTTTCTGGTGAGAATGGGAATCACCTGCAATTACAAATTAAATCTCAATATAGAGATATTGCAGCATTTAAAAGAGAAAACACGTGATATGTATGAAGATGAGAAGTCCATGTGCCTCTGTGTTTAAGTGTTAATTTGATTTGGGAAACTTTTATGCACTTAATAATTACCCCCTTTCTCCTTGTTAATTGGTTCCCTACCTCCACCAGCACCTCCCAACAGAGGAGTAAAATGAATTTCTTTAGAGCTATGTTTAGAATTGTTAACACCTCCTATGAAGTTATACTGTCCTTCACAAATAGGAGTAATTGGAGGAACGTATAACTTTGGCCCTCTGCGGGTGGTAGAGAAGAATCCCTGGCTTAAGGCAAATAATATTTTATCAGATTCCAGGCATGGTTTTGGGTTAAGTCAAACCTGTTAAGCTTACTACATAAAAATCTAAAATAGCAGAAGAGGGAAAAAAGATTAACAAATTATTTGAAAAGAGATAAGAAAGCTGAACTCAGGGTTATATAGTAGTAATTCCAGAGACTATACTTTTACCACCTTAAAGGGTAGTAAAATCTTTAAAAACTACTTCAGGGGCGCCTGGGTGGCACAGCAGTTAAAGCGTCTGCCTTCAGCTCGGGGCGTGGTCCCGGCGTTGTGGGATCGAGCCCCACATCAGGCTCCTTTGCTATGAGCCTGCTTCTTCCTCTCCCACTCCCCCTGCTTGTGTTCCCTCTCTCTCTGGCTGTCTCTATCTCTGTTGAATAAATAAATAAAATCTTAAAAAAAAAAAAAGATATATTTAAAAATAAATAAATAAAAAAAATAAATAAATAAAAACTACTTCAGGCAATGTCAGCAAGACGGCAGAATAAGAATTTTATGTTGTCGTTTTGCCACAGTGCATCAGTTTTCACCAACACCCCAGATGTGAGTATCTTTGTGGGAGAAGTTCAGCAGAGAAGTTCCAGCACATCACTGGAGCAAAAAGTCACGGAGCAGACTCATTGAAGAAGGAAAAAGGAACAATTTCACTTTAGCTATAATCACTCTTCCTCCAAAGTGGCACAGCTCAATGCCAGGAAAGACTCCTTCAGTCCTCCATTCCACCCATGATAGAATGTGAGAGGATACTGAGTGCCCAGCTTTCCTAGTTGTGTGGGACACTGCCTAAGTGACCCACCTCTTTCTTGTCCTGGATCAGCATGGTTGAGTGGCTGGGAGATGCTGGGATCATGGAAGAGTGGAAGGGGCTTAGAGCAATCAGAGCTTGTAGCTTGACAGCCATGTATCCCACTACAGCTGCGGAGACTTCATCAAGAAGCCTGCCCATGAGCCACGGAGGATGCTTTACTTATGGACCCCCCAACTGGCCCATGGGTACCCTCAATGCTCTTCATCACACCTCATCTTCCTCCCAAGGCCCGTGGCCATTTCCTTGAGTGCACTCCTGCAGACAGTGAATGTGATCCTTTGTAAATAGCTAGGGAGCATGAATAGACAGCCAGCCTGACTCGCAGGATTGGGAGTAGATGCACAAACTTGAGTATTTCAGGGCACTGCTTTAGGAAAAACAAATGGGAGGGTCTCAGCATGGAAACTTAATAGGATGGCAAGACGACTCAAATAGGCTTGGGGGATCTTTTCAGAGTTAATGAAAATATTCTAAATAACATATAATAATATAATAATATATAATAATATCCTAAAATTGTGAGGATGGTTGAACAACTCTGCAACGTTACTAAGAGTCACGGAATTGTACACTTAAAATGGGTGAATATTTTGGTATGCAAATTGCTCCTCAATAAAGTTATTTAAAAATCAGCTGATTGACTTCAAATACATAAATATTCCATTTACACTAAAAAGACAATGCATAAAGTAATTTGTGAATTTTTTTTAAAGATTTTATTTATTTATTTGACAGAGAGAGAGACAGCCAGCGAGAAAGGGAACACAAGCAGGGGGAGTGGGAGAGGAAGAAGCAGGCTCCCAGCAGAGGAGCCTGGTGCGGGGCTCAATCCCAGAATGCCAGGATCACGCCCTGAGCCGAAGACAGACGCTTAACGACTGAGCCACCCAGGCGCCCCTAATTTGTGATTTTTTAAGGGTGGAGAAAAGAGGGTTAGGGGTTTTAGACTTTTGTTAGTAGAAACCCTATATGCAAATGTATGTCTCATTTCACAGATTGAGAAATTGAGGATGACTCTGGGAGAACCCCTTGTGTGCCAACCTATTCCAATGAGATCTTGATCAGTGCCAGCATTACCGGATAGAGAAAGCCAAGAAAAGAATCACTGTGGGAAGCACAAGGCAGAGATTAGAGGCAGCCATTCTAGTTTTGTTTCAAATCGGCACACATTTGGATGTTTTTAATACTGAACATTTTATTAAATGCAAGCAGCTCACTGGGCCAGAGAATCCTGAACTATTTGTGGCCTCCAGCTCCCTGGTCTGAAAAATTGGAGTGAATATCCATTCATTCTACTTGAGGCTTAAGAACTTCTCTGAATTTATGAAATTGGAAACAGATACTTGAATCGCTTGATACCATTATTCATCCATAACGTGGACATAAGTGTTTTCGGTATATTTTCCCTTGAAGTCGAGTAATGTAAAAGTGAATCCCTAGCATATTCTAGACAGATTCACCTTTTTATGAACCTAAGACATTCTGTGAATTTGTTTCAATTACCTTAGCTCTAAGCCCCACCAATTCTGAGCTTTGTCTAACAGTAGCAGCATCATGTCCAGACCTGAAATTCTGCTTTTCTGGGATGTCCTGATGGCAGAGAGTATGAAGAAATGACTTCTCTGGAATAGTTCCAGGACAGCATGCTGTCAGGGCAATCCGAGGATGATGTGCACAGTCCAGTGAAGGCTGCATAATAAATAGCCGATGTGCTATTTTTAACTTACTCTCATGAGCTACACCATTGGCCCTGGTAAGCTATTACAATGTGCTCAGATACATATTAAAAGTGATTAACTAAGTGTCATGGACCTGGTGACATAATATCATATCTTCAAGTTTGAAGGTTGAGTGCTGCTTCCAGAGTTCTTGCTTATAGTGCTGTTTATTCATTCTCGAATCACCTCCATTACTTGGAGAGATGACAGAAGGAAAGCAGAGGAAAAGCAAGTCACTCAGATCAATGCCAGGTGTCCAAGTCAGTACAAAGCAAGTGACTGCCAAGGCTGCTATAGATTCACTGTGATAAAAATGAAAGCGCCTTTGTTTCCGCTCTAAACATTTCACTGATCTATGCTTCTCTTGAACCTAAAATAGCTTGGTAATATTTATTTCTTTCAGAGACTTTCCTCCCATGGCTATTAAAATAGAGCTGCACTTAAAAATCAATATGAAGTTCATTATCTGAGAGATAAATGGTCAGGGGCATGAAATCATGAATGAGTAAAACTGTTAATATGTTACACTCCTGTGCTCCCAGCCACTCTAACATCCTTATTTTGAGTTTCCCTCATCCCTAGAACCTCTACCCCTCCTACTTAATATTCTCCCTTCAAGCTGGACAATTTCAAACATGAGCCAAGTGGATGAGCCATTTTAAGCATGTGTGCATTCCCAGTTCCCCTGAAAGAACTCATACCTCCAAATAGTGGTGAAGGAAGGAGGCAATGGAATACCCAAGTGGTGTTAGAAGGAAAAGGTCGAATGTGTCGTGCAGAGGTGTGAAGGCCTCTGTCATCACCTGGAGCCTACTTCACGGCTCTCTCACAGGTCTTCAGTTCGGGGATTGACTGGAGTTGTCACAGCACTCAACAAACAGTGATCCATGCTTCTCTTCATTGATCATTTACCAGCCTTTATAAGACTCTCTAAATTACCATTTCTGAACTGCTTAGAAGATATAAAACCACCTGAAGTTGTGAGAACGAGGATATCCTTGCAACGTTGTGCTTTTGGGCTAAAGCAAACCTCCAGGATAGGTTAATTTCAACCCCTCTGCCCACTCAAAGCCTAATGCGTCCTGGGTGCAAGTCCAGCCTAACAACAAGGAGCTCTCTGTGTGCTCTGAAGTTCCCTTCATTGACCTGAACATGTGAAGCTGCTAAAGGGAAGCTAGAAATCTCTCAGTGCTGGCCTGGGTGCCCACAGGTGTGCACTGAGGTCCTAGCACGATTAGTCCAGTCCCAAGTGGCATTAGTCAAGTAGGTTTAAATACTTTGACCTGGAGTAAAAGGAAGTAAACTCAGGTATTTGGATTTCTAAGAAAGAAAAGCCCATGATGTTTGCAGGGGCAGGAATTGAAGAGTACTAACTCTGAAATCATACTGGATTAAATCCTAGCTCCCCAACTTTCTGAGCTTGAGCAACTGTCTAACCTTTCAACACATCAGCTTGTTCAGCTATAATATTGCGGTAATACAAAACTGTCCTTCATAGAGTTATTTTGATGATTCAATGAGACTGTGTATGTAAACTGCTTATCCTAGAGCCCGGCACATAATAATTTCTAAATAAATTCTTGTATGTATTAGTGTGAGTATGAATATTTGTGTCATTTGTATTACTTGGTGATGGTTGAAAGTATGAGAGTCAAGATTCCAAAGAACAGATCAATAGCTCCTCTGTGGATTCTATGACTGCATCTCAGATAAAGCCCGTCTGCATCACTGGGAAATCAATCCTATTGCCATGCAGCCTGCAGCTTGACTAACTGCCCTCTGAGAAAAGTTTCTGTCCTCCAGCCATCCGTAGCCAGTTGCCTGCAGCCCTCTAGGGAGAAGTTTTGAGATGCATTGGTTCACCTAGAAGATTCCAAATGGAGTAAAAGAGCATGAAAGTGGTGCTTCTTAGCTAAGACAGGGAAACAACCTAAGTGTCCATCAACAGATGGACAGATACAGAAGACTTGCAATGTATATATATAGATACATACTGTACTGTTTCTACGAGTTCATTTTTTTTAGATTCCACATATAAGAGAGATCGTACAGTATTTGTCTTTCTCGGACTTTTCTCACCTATCATAATGCCTTCAGAATCCACCCATGTCTCTGCAAATGGCAGGATTTCTTTCTTTCTCATGGTTGAATAACATTCCATCGTGTATGTATATACACAACCACATCTTTATCCATTTATCCATTGATGGACAGTTAGGTTGTTTCTATATCTTGGCTATTGTGAATAATGCTGCAATAAACATAAGAGTGAAGATATCTTTTTTTTAAAAAAGATTTTATATATTTATTTGACAGAAAGAGACATCGAGAGAGAGAACACAAGCAAGGGGAGTGTGAGAAGGAGAAGCAGTCTTCCCGCCCAGCAGGGAACCCGATGTGGGGCTCGATCCCAGGACCCTGGGATCATGACCTGAGCCAAAGGCAGACGCTTAACGGCTGAGCCACCCAGGCGCCCCTCATTATGGTTTTGATTTGTGTTTCCCTCATGATTAATGAGGATGAGTGTCTTCTCATGTACCTGTTGGTCATTTGTATGGAAAAATGTCTATTCATTCGCTCTACACATTTTTTAACCAGATATTTTTGTTATTGAGTTGTATGAATTCTTGCTATATATGGATACTAATCCCTTATCAGATATATGCTTGTGCAAATATTTTCTCCCAGACGATAGGTTGTCTTTTCATTTGTTCATCGTTTCTTTTGCTGTGCAGAAGTTTTTTTGGTTTGAGATAGTCCTACTTGTTGATTTTTACCTTTGTTGCTAATACTTTTGGTATCATACTTAAAAAATTATTGCCAAGACCAATGTCAAAGAGACTTTTCCCTGTTTTCTACTAGGAGTTTTACAGTTTCAGATCTTATATTTAGGTTCCTAATCTATTTCAAATTCATTTTTGTGAGCAGTATAAAATAGGGGTCTGATTTTATTCCTCTGCATGTGAATATCTAGTTTTCCCAACATCATTTATTGAAGAAACAACCCTGTCCCCATTTAGTATTCTTAGCTCCCTTGTCAGATATTTGTTGACCATATAGGTGGGGGTTATTTCTGAGCATCTATTCTGTTCCATGTGTCTATTTTTATGCCAATATCATAGTGTTTTGATTACTATAGCTTTGTAATATAATTTGAAATCAGAAGTGTGATGCATCCAGCTATGTTCTTCTTTCTCAGGGTTTCTTTGTCTATTTTCTTTCTGATTTAGATTCCTTTAATTTCTTTATTTTGCTTGATTGCTCTAGATGGGATTTCCAGTGCTATGTTGAATAGGGATGTGTGTGTGTGTGTGTGTGTGTGTGTGTGTGTGTGTCTAGTGAGAATTTTTAAGATCTACTCTCAGCAATTTTCAAGTATTGTCACAGTAGTTGACACAGTATTATCAACTAAAGTCACCATGCTATACATAGATTTCCAGAAACTCATTCACTTATAACTGGAAGTTTTATGCTTTGACCACCTTCACCCATTTGACCTACCCCACTCCCTAACTCTTGCCCTTGGCAACGACCAATCTACTCTCTGTTTCTGTGAGTTCATTTTTTTTTTTTTTTACTCCACATATAAGTAAGCTCATACAGTATCTGTCTTTCTCTGTCTGTATCCTGCAACTTTATTGAATTCATTTATTAGTTCTAACAGTTTTTTGGTTGATTCTTTAGGGTTTTCTATATATAAGATCATGTCATCTCATAATAGAGGTAATTTTACTTCTTCCTCTCTGATTTGAAGGCCTTTTATTTCTTTTTCTTGCTTGCTTGTTCTGGCTAGAACTTCCAATATTATGTTGAATAGGAGGGATGAAAGTGGGCATCCTTGTCTTGTTCCTGATCTTAGAGGAAAGACTTCAATCTTTCACTACTGAATATGATGTTAGCTGTGGCATATCACATATGACCTTTATTATGTTGAGGAATATTCCCTCTATCTCCAGTTTATTGAGAGTTTTTATCATGAAAGGATATTAAATTTTGTCAAATGTTTTTTCTGCATCTATGGGGGTTGATCACATAAGTTTTATCTTTTGTTCTATTAATTCTATTAACTAACAAATTGATTTGCATATGTTGAACAATACTTGCATCCCAAAAATGAATCCCACTTGATCATGGTGTATGATCCTTTCAATGTACTGTTTAATTTGGTTTGCTAGCATTGTGTTGAGAATTTTTGCATCTATATTAATCAGGAATATTGGCCTGTAGTTTTGACTTTGTCTTATTTGACTGTTGTATCAAGGTAACTCTGGCCTAGTGAAATAAGTATGGAAGTGTTCCCTCCTCTTCAATTTTTTATAAGAGTTTGAGAAGGACTGGCATTAATTCTTCTTTGAATGTTTGGTAGAATTTACCAGTAAAACCATCTGGTCTTGGGTGAGCATCAGGATTTGAAAAGTTCCCTAGGTGATACAAATATGCAACCAGGGTAGAGAACCACTATTTGAGAGCCTTGATATCTCTATTCAGAATAACACAGTGCCTCTCCCCACTTCTTCCTTTACCCTACTGCTAAAGAATCTTTCTAAAATAAAAATCTGTTTTTGACATTTCCTTAGTTTTACTGTGTCCCTCTGGCTCCCCGTACATCCCAAATATGGATATTCTTCATTATCCATCTCCCCAACTGTACCCCCTCCACTTCCCCATCATACCCCACACTGGGTAGCCATACTAACCTAAGTGGCAGTTCTCAGGTGAGCCTCAGGCTTCCATGCCTGATATATCCCATTTCCTTGGTCTAGAATACATGGTCCCACTGGTGCATTTGACTAACTCTAACTTCTCCTTCAAGACTCATTTTCCTCTACACAGAAAGATGCCTGAGAATGAGAAGAAGGAAATGGTCTGTAATTGTATCTAACAGGTTCTATTTCATTTATATTTTAATAAAATCCTAACAAAGAACTAACTTAGTCACCATCTCTACTGGCCCCCTCTTCAGTACTCTCTGAGCACAGTGTAAAAAAAAAACAAACTTTTTTTTAAGATTTTTTTATTTATTCATTTGACAGAGATAGAGACAGCCAGCGAGAGAGGGAACACAAGCAGGGGGAGTGGGAAAGGAAGAAGCAGGCTTCCAGTGGAGGAGTCTGATGTGGGGCTCGATCCCAGAACGCCGGGATCACGCCCTGAGCCAAAGGCAGACGCTTAATGACTGAGCCACCCAGGGGCCCCTAAAATTTTTTTCAATAAATCAATCAAGCTCATAGTAACTTAAACTTAACCTTGTGAAGTTAGGATCAGGTCTAATTCACCTTCTTACCTGTAACAGAATCAGAATCTAAGGTATATAGTTGCTATAGAAAAATATAACTTTGTATATCAAATGAGTGAATAAAGCAAGCACAGGAGTCTACAAGGACCTCATTCCACTCCTGGCAAGATCTCTTTCCATCCGTGGTTTGCTTCTGCGACATAACACCGTACCCAGCTTTAGATCAGGATTTTGAAACCACTTGTGGTATCAGAATCACTGTGGGGTAAGGAACAGAGTCCTCAAATCTAGAGATTTCAATCCATCTATGGCAGTTGAGGGCAAAGTAAACTAAAGGCTCGGGTGTCTTCACAAAGTCCTCCTCTAGAAAGTGAGAGGAGACTTGTGTACCCGCCTTAGAATGAAATATATAGATTTTTTTTTAATTACTCACTTTCTTCTTGGAATTACAGTCTTGCCACAGGGTATTTCCTGCTGTATTTCTGCCTGCCTTTCATAATCAGCCTGAAGTTGTGGAGATCATTGCCCTCCAATCAACCAGTAACCTCCAATCAACTAGTAAAGCCCATATCCAGATAGTGTGATCACACCAGCCCCCTTAGGAGTCATGGGTACACAATGGGAAATTAAACAGACCAGTGACCATTTTCAGACCATATCTACACTTTTTCTCTCCTGAGTGAATAGCTCCTCTGAGACCTATAAGCATAGCTAAAAGTGACTCATGCTAAATAGAGAAGTTTCTTTTAAAATGAGAATGTAGAAAGGCATTATTAGTTTCCTTCTCAGTGAATAAGAATGTCCAGTGAACATTTTATCCTAACCACTGAGAATCAAAGCCCAAAATACATCTGTCTCTTAGGAGAAAAGCCATTGACAAATCATTGATAAGTTTTATACTTTAAGGGTGATAATTTCACATTAGAAATTTTGTTTCTTTATCCTTTTATCCAAATTCCTTTAATCCAAAGTAGGCATTGTTTCCAATCAACTTAAAGTCAAATATCTCAGCATCAACCTTGAATTCTTTGAATTAAATAGGACCTTTTTTCAAAGGATAGTCCTGGTCTATGCTTTATTAGACCCAAATCTGTTCCACCACTTCTCTTACACTTGCAAGAATCCTACCCCCAAGAAAATCAGTGGACACTGAAATCTCGACCACAGGGCCAATGCACTTTACACTCATTCTATCCCTGTTAGAAGGGCAGGAAGTGGAGGCTGGGTGCCATGTGCTCAGGGCCAAAGCTCTAGGCTGAGCACTTGCCTCTAGAACTCTGTGTCTCTCCTGCATTGTGAGTCATGGTAAATGATAGCATCTTTTCTTCATAACATACATGGCAAGAAGCAAGAACTCTCTAGTAATTCGCGTTTTACATAAAGACACAGCCCAGCAAAGTCAGAAGGGACTGTGTGCTGAAGGGACGTCAGGAGACTCCCATCAAGAGAAAAGCAGGCCAGTGGCCCACTACCAGACCCGGTTTCTCAGGACTACTTTTGACGCCCTTTTGACAAGTCCACCCATGAATAAACAGTCTATGCACCGGGGCTGCTGAATGTCCAGAAAAAGACACAGAGCTACCACCTGCTGACCTCAAATCATCACTGACTCTGAATGTTTGAAGAAGTAACATCCATCCAACTTGACTCAATCCGGTGTTGAGTAGGAGAAAGAGCATGGGTTTTGGAGCATATGAGAGCTTAGGTCCAAATCCTAGTTTCATACTTTTTATTGCCTTTAATTTTAGGTGTATCTATTAATCTTTATGTGTCGAGGCTTCAAGTCTCTAAAATGAGGTCTAAATTAAATAAAATATATAGACTGCCTAGGATAAACAGCAGTCACACATTCCATGTGCGTGAACCTCATTTCATATCCAAACTTGCTCACACTCCTGGCCCAGGGATATCACTACCCTGTGTCTGTCTATAAACATGACTGTGTTCAGATATACCCAAAAAATCAACTTCAGATTTTCTTCCAAAGCCCTGCAAATCACAAATCATCAGTGAAGCCATCATGGAAGCCCAGAAGACATGGTGCAGCAAAGCTCACCTTCCCTTTATACACAAACACAAATATAGTTCATTACAATACCAGGCCTGTATGGAGAATGAAGGCTGGATGACACATATTTTCTTTGTAGGCCAGTGACATAGCTCTTTCTTTAAGATTTTATGTATTTATTAGAAAGAGAGAGAGAGAGAGCACAAGCAGGAGGAGCGGCAGAGGGAGAGGGAGAAGTAGGCTCTCTGCTGAGCAAGGAGCCCGACGCAGCTTGATCCCAGGACCCTGGAATCATGACCTGAGCTGAGGGCAGAAGTGTAATGGACTGAACCAGCCAGGCATCCCAGTGACAGAGCTCTTAAAACAAATAATACTTTCCTGCCAAATACCAAAAGACAAAAACCAAAATTTTTAGGTTGACCTGAGTCCATTCCCTGAATTGTTCCTCTGGGTTCTTCCTCCTCAACTAAGGTTCCAGTTGGGAGTCATTTCATGTGGGAAATCCCTGGGCTACTATCTCAGCTACAGAGAGATTCCAGTGGCAATGGCAGGAGCAATGGCACCGCCCTGGGGCTGTTATTCATACATGTGTATGGTGCCCCTGCCCATTCTTTGGATATGAAACATTATGGGATGTTTGTATTTATGGGTCTGCTTCATGTGTGGACTTAGGTTGTTTGACTGACAGTAGCGTCACGAGTATCTCTTAAACACTCAAATCATATGCCAAATAAGCATATTACTCTTGCAAGTTAAGGAGGAGGCGGTATGGTTCTAGACACAGATCAAGATATTTTCACAAGGGTTTGGCTGGGGTGCAGAGGATGGCAAAGACTGTCACATGTCTGAAGAGGCTGTGTTTACTATTGGTACGTGTCATATGGCTCCTTGTATATGCCTCAGAAGAAAGTACGGCCAGCAGGCCTTTCTTTGCGTTCACATGAAAATGAGACAGTGAGTGGCAAAGGCCAGGCATCTCACACCGCAGGAGCTCATGTCAGAGTCTGCTCTGCTCTTGGACTGAGTTGATACCATCCAAGATGCTGGTTCTCATCGTGGCCCCTTCCCTTCAGTTCTGTGAGTGGTCACCTTGTGGACTTCTACTATGTAAAAGCTATGTGATAGAAGCCCAGTTAATAAGGGAAGAGAGAGACAGACAGAGGAAAACCTTCTAAGGAAGAATTTGAAGACTAGTGCCCAATAGACAATTTGGTGACCATGCAGCTTTGCTATGCTTTTGTTTTTTCCATAACTGTGAAAGCATGCCAAGTGGGAGATGCTAGCCAGGATCAAAATGTAGCATCAATTTGCCTCAGCAAAGTTGTAAAGTTTCTCCCCTTCCTAATGAGTACAGAGGTACCTGAGAGAGGAAAACAGGAAAGGCAGGGAGAGAAAAGGAAGGAGAGGAGGAGCTGAGTAAGGGTTCTCCAATAGTTAAGTGCTGCTTAAAGTCAGTACCGCTCTCTGCAAGTCATGATGGAAGAAAAACTCTTATGCTTCATTTAATTTCCAGTTTATTTTCATTCTAACAGTCCGTTGTTACTTTCAAGAAAGACTACTCCATTCTGTTTATGACAATGCATTTTCTGGGTACAAGTTAAACTTAGAAGTCCTGATCGAAGCTTTGGGAACTGAGCTTGCAGGGGGATCCCAGCATGGATTCCTTTATGAGGTCTGGGAGGGCCACTTTTACAACCATCCATGTCATATTAATGCCTCGTCCTTAGAATCCCACAAGAAGAGAAACAGCTGAGAAAGGAATAAAGCTGGTGGTTGTTGACTTAATGGGAACCCAGGGAATTTGGCTCTCCATCCATCTTCACGAGCTTTAGTGCAGCCCTGTAACAAAGCAGTGGGTAGGAGCAACCAGGAGAGCTCATTTTGCCTTCCGGACTAGATATCACCAAGTCTGCAAACAACACAAGTGATATTAATCTTTTATATCGACATGGGACTTTACAGTACCCAAAGAACATTTTGTATATATAGAGAAAGAGAGAGAGAGAGAGAGAGAGACGTATTTATATATACATGCATAATATATATACATAAATATATGTATATATGTATATGTGTGTATATATGTACATATATATGTATGTGTGTGTATATATGTATACACATATTTAATCCCCATAAAAACTCTTGGAAGTAGGGATCTGTATTTCTTATTGTACAGATAACAAAGATGGGGTTCAAATAGGTAAAGTGATTTGTCTGATGTCAGAGAGATAGTAAGGGGTAAGGCTGGGACAGGAACTCAGATCCTATATTAAGTCCAGTGCACTTTGCATCTGCATTATACCAGGGAAACTGAGGCATTGCAAGAGGTTATCCAAGGGAACGTGATTGGTTGGAAGCAGAACTCAAACTAAACAGATTTCTCTGAGATGATAGATTTTAGGGAGGAAGAATGGGATTGATTGGTAAGGTTTGGTGGGCATTCCCCACTCCATGACACACTCACCTTTTGGAAATCAAAAGGAACATAGGTTTAGAAGGAGAAAGAAGAGAAAATGCAACTGTTCACTCATGTCCTCCCCACAGCTTCTTCATATAGCCTTAAGGAAAGTTCTTCCCAGGGTTTTTGTCATCTCACAGGTTAAGTTTGAACAACACAGTCAAAAGGTTCAAGGTGAAATTGAGTTTACCCATGATAGTTTCAGCCTGATCCTTCCTCACCAGCACCAGAAAGGGGTGGGGGTGGAGGGGACACCTCAGCCACTGAGGCAGGGAGTGTCACAGAAGTCCCTTGGCTTATAAAATCCTGCCAGCAATCATAGCATTTATAATGCACACCCACTGCAGCTACTAGAAATAAATTTAGTATATGTGGGGGGTGGGGGTGGTGCCTGGAAGACTTCCATTTAATTTATGAGGCTTCATGGCTAGCCACTCTCATAACTAAGGTGCTATTTCTGGGATCTGACCAATTTAATTTTGTGGTTTCCAGGTTTCTTTCATTTTGGGGGAAAGTAGTTGCAGCCTTATTTGGAGTTTCCAAATTTAAAGCTGAATCCAAGTTTTTACTCTATCCTTCTATAAATGGAATCCTAATCCTTGTGAGGGCCTAGGGAAAATGTGTAAGCACGAGACTCATCTTTTTACACATTTCTATTTCCCCTCTTAAAATGGGAACAATGGCACCTACTGTAACTACCGGGCAGGCTGGGGGAGGGGCGGCATCTGCATATCACTGAATCTCACCCTTCAGGTGATATTAGCTTACAAAAGAGAATCTCAGACTCTTACTTCAGGAAGCAGGAAGACTTTCCTGAGACAAAATTGCCTAGTGGTAAAAAGCCCTGTGTGGAGAATTTATTTCTCTGATTTTTAGTTTCTTTGCCTGTGTAAATGAAGTGATAGTATCTTCCTCCTAGGATTGTTGAGAGATTAATTAAAATTATTTATGTTAATTAGAGAGGTCCTTGAACATTCTAAGTGTCCACTAAAGTTTAGCTATTGTCACTGTTATTAATATCACTGTTACACGGCTGCTGTGAGGAAAAGATAACGAGAGTTTACATTCATAAGAAAAAAGGCACTGTGAAGCTTTGGTATATAAAAAATAAAAGCAACTGCCCATCTAGAGGATATGTTAGGGGACCATCATATCTGATTGTAATAAACTTAAATTTTCTATACTTCAGCTCCCCTTGAAGCAAAGAATTTCATGTTTGCTTCAGGCCAGTGAAGAGACTGCTTTGTTGTGGAGGCCATCATTGTAGAAAAAGGGCCTAGCTCCCTGGAGAGAACTTACTGGTGATTATCTGCGAGGAAACAATGACAGGGTCCTGCTCAATAGCTTAAGAACAGAAACTGTGGCTATTGAAGAGCTAGTGACTCGGTTTGAGAGTCACTGTGAAGATTTAACAGGCTCAGCAGCAGTGGCGTCCCACTTGGGCCCTGGTCCTGTGAGAAATGTAACTGGACCAAGGGAAGAGTGGGCCCAAGGTGACTCGCCCAGAGTCTCTCTGCTAGGAGGGCACAAGGTCAGGAAGTAATGGAAGTGCTCTGGTTTCAGAACCTTCCAAGCGATACTACTGCTACTTGGACTTTTGAAATATTCTTTATGCTTTTGTCATTTTTTTTAGTAGAAAAATATGGGGAAAGTAAAGTTCTAATGCCATCTTCCAGAAGAAAGGGCGGAAATCGGCTATTATCCTATTGTGAACCCGGGGTGTCCTCATCATGCAGGAATTGCTTTGGAGAATAATTCTACCACTTGCTGGCATCCTTCAAGGGTGCCTCTCTCAGCGGGCTGTGTGACAATCCCATCAGAAGGGGGCTGAAGACTTGGCGCCATTTTGGAGCTTGGTCTCTTCAGTTCCAAGAATTTCCTGAGGAAAGTTGGCTCTACTAAGAGTTTCAAACTATAAACAAAAGATTGACTTCATTCCAAAGTGTGGAGTTACAGACCGCTATGCCCGGCACTGTGGTATCCCAACAGTGACAGCATGGCTGACTAACGAATAAACATTCTATTGTTGTTCACAGTTTTTGCTGTAACATCACTTCCTCAAGAGGGGATTTTGTGTCTCAAAAAACTATTTAGGAAAAAACACATGATCTTGGTTGCCTATTTACGGTGGGAAGTCATTCTAGAATCATTACCGTCTCCCTGCAAGTTCCACTCTCCCTCCCCAGGGGAGCAAAAGAATAGATTTTTCAACACAAAGTCTCCATGGAAAACTTTTCAATGATTTTCTGTCTTATTTTCTGATGCTTCAGAGCAAAAGAATGTATAAAACTGTATTGATTAAGATCAAGCATAAAGTATGCAGCAAACTTTATCACCATTTTCAAAACTGACAAAATCAAAGCAGCTTGTAAATGGACTTAATTGAGTTCAGAAAAACCTAGACATTTCCCCCACTAAAGGAACTTGTATTGTTTCCCTCCCGTGTGACGGAGGGCTTATGTTTGACAAGTTTCAAAGAGATCACCTCACCTTGCACTTCTCCCTTCGGAGAACCGCAAAGGCAAGCGGCAGGCACAGCATGGTGGGTGGGGTAATTGTGACATCCCTCCCCATCCCAGGGCCATACCCACAGACCCTGCACGGGGCCATGGTCTAGGGCTTCCTGAAACCATGGAGCATCAGTCAGTACAGGCTGCGCAAACGCGCTCCCTATTTCCAGAGCCTGCAGCGGGAAGCTGTGCCAAGGTTCTGANGCCTGCAGCGGGAAGCTGTGCCAAGTTCTGATCGGTTTATGTGGCAAGAACAGCATGATCTGCAGAGAATCCCATGTCAGGGCAGGGCCTCTCGAGCTGCAGACCTGTGTGCACGCTGCCCACTGGCTGGGAAACTCCGAAGAGTCTCTCTCCATGCTAGCCTATCAGCTCCGGTGTCTCCTAAGCTAAAGAAAACCCTTGATTACATTAGAGCTCTCTTTTCCTCTCTGCCAGGTGCTAAGCAGTTATAGCTGCTGCTGCATTTCCTGGCAAGTCTGCACCCACGGACAGAAACTCACCCCCCTGAAATTCCATCTCCTCAAGAACAAAGCGATTTCTCTCTATAAATATTAGTGCTGCTTCTAGAAATACAGATTGTTTCACTGGGAAAGGGAATCTCACATCACATCCCAGAGACCCTTGGGTTCTCCTGGAATTTCAAGAACATTTTAGGAACTAATAGTTTCCAGTTTGTGTCACAGTATTTCATTCAGCACTTAAATCTGCCCCTTGCCTTCACAGCCATGTACGGCTTTACAGTCTAATTTCACACTCTCCTACTTTCATTGCCCTTCTTCTCCAATCACTCTATTATTTATTTAACCCTGATACAATCCTCCGGAATCAGGCGAGCATTGTCCTCATTTTTGAGGCAGGAAAATGGAGCGGAGTGTACACGTGGATAAGTGTATGTGTGTATGAGAAGAGAGAAGGATGGTCATTCACAGAATCAACTCCAAACGTGGAACCAAAATACACAGCTTCCTCAAGTGGTCATTTACTATGTCCTTCTGCTGAGAAATAAATACATATATGTGAACATATATATGTGCATATATATGTATATATAATATGTGTGCATATATATGTGTGTGTATGCACATATGCACACACACATACTGCTGACCATATAAATGGTAAGCTATAAAAAATAGAAACTAAAAAAAAACTTATTCCATCTGGCTGCATACCTTGGAAACTCACCAGAGACGTATATAGTTCTATGAAGATAAACCTTTTCTCCTAAACCTTCTTTATTCCTTTTTTTCTTCAAGGACGTTAATGGGTGAAGAGCAAATTGATAACAAGTCATTGTAGGATTCTATTGTTCCATCATTAATTCTCCTGTGGTTTAAGCTTAGTGGTGTGTTCTTTTCCTGTTTTTTTTTTCCTTTGAAATTACAGAGATAGAACAATATGGAGTGGTAACTCTTGCATTTCAAAGAGTCACTCAGATTAATAATTCAGTCAGACACCTTCTTCATCTCCCCTCTTATCCTCAAATCCAGATAAATCCTATTGTATAAAATAATTAGACTAATTATGCCTCCATCCTATAATTACTTGGACTTAAAAACTTGATTTGTTTTTAATTTCTTGAACCTATCTTAGCTAAAAGTTATATATGATATATGAATCAGTACATATTTCAGTGTTACTTTTTCTTTGACCTTTGCTCCCCGTGACAGGCAAATATTAGCAGCTAATAGTGTTGAGAGAATTCAGTCATGCACAATGTATCATAGAAGCAGCAAGGCTACATCCAAGGAAGTGAAATGACACTGGATGACAAGAACCTTCTCAAACAATGCAAAGAAAGTAGATGAAGGATACTCTTAAAGGAAACTAGGTACCTTCATTTCAATTCCACGAAAATGGCCACCTTTATTTTCATCACCCTATGTCCGTGTCATCTTTATTTGTGCTGCCTCTATTTTCATTAAGAAGAGAAGTACAGGAAGGGATGGCAGTATTAAAAATGAAGGAGGAATTTGAGAATGGCCAGATCCAGGGACAAAGCTGCTGTCTGCAGGGGACAAGTGGTTACCTCTGGTAGAAAAATAGAGGTGGGATGAGAGAAAACCACAGGAAAGTTACAAAGTGTTAGTAATGTTCTAGTCCTTGGGGAGGATGATGGGATCATGGATAAAAATATATATAATTGACTTATTACATAAATTTTTGTATTATCAAATATTAAATTCCAAATTATGTCAGCTCCATCACAACTGACAGAAATGGGAAGTCAGTCTTCTACGTAAAGTTCTACTACTTTTAAAAAGTTATTATTATGTTTTAGCTGGGATTATAAAGTGGAGGATTCTTGAGAACAAAGAATCTAGGGCAGGGCTTAAACATCCTAGTCTCCCTCTGACACTGTAACAGAAAGTATTTTTCCAAATAGGTATGATAGGCATTTCATCTGCTTCACCCAGACAGCCCTTTTATATGGTTTCTTACTCCTTCCTTTCTGTTATTACCTCTACTAGCCTGTTTCAATGCCAAAAATTTTACACATTAGAAACTAGGGCATTTCCCCCTATCTGTTACATACAAGAGTATTCCATCTGTTGCATCCAAGTGTTGAGAACAATATAGCTCTCAACAATTTCATCTGAATTCATCTAACACAAGTTTTCTAGTCTGATACCTAGCTGAAGACTCTTTAGAAATGGAACTTGAGACAAGTAAGTTTTTTGTTTGCAGACAAGGGGGAAATGGAAAGTTAATAAATAAATCCAAAACTAAGGCATTGTCTTGGAAAACAATATTGAATTATGGAATCTGTCAAGTCAATATGAGCTCTGGGATTTGGGAAAAGCAAGATATCCCTAAATCATTGAAACCAGAGCTGTCGTTTTTGGTCCTTTCTCATCCTATAAGGTATACTACCAGCCTTCATTTGGTGGGCCCATTGTTGAGGAGTGACAGAAGCAAAATCATGCCTAAGCATGAAAAACACCAACACTGAACAACCACAAATAAGGTGGTCAGCAAACTTACTTCAAGACAACAGTAAAAATCTCTCTTAGGACAGCTGGGGATTCCTGAGCTCAGGAGAAAGTGGATTTAGGCATTTTTAGAGGAGCATGAAGACGGTAGGAACAATCTCTTCCAGAGCAAACTCTTCAAAGTTGCCTCACCATGTTAGAGAACATCATGAAACTATCCAATCTCCCCTTCTGGTTGAGGCAAGACTTGAGGATGAAATCTAGGTTGGGGCATCCAAGGGCTAGGGACAAGGCATATGATTGATCAGGACTAATTCTCAGCTTACAGATAGAGCAAAAGAGAACTAGGTTTCCATCATAAATAGAGAGAGCTTAAGTGAGATCATCTGTAACTGTCAAGATCCCAGAAGGAAAAAAACTCCAACTCAAATGGCACAAGCAATTTTAATGAAAGGAATGTTCATAGACATGTAGGCACCACTAAAACCAAAGGATGTTGAGGTACTCAGAGACTACCAATAGCTAGAAGACATTACTGACCATGACTGAAAGGAACAAAAGGAAGAAAGAGTGTTATGGAAGTTCATTAGAACTGGATCCTCCCCAATAGTATACGAGCTGTATTAATGACATGATACAGCTACTTCTAGAAATACAGCTTTACCTAGAAATGAAGGAATACAGCTACTTCCTTCCCCTAATGGGAAGGAAGCTGTGGGGGAGGGTGGACATTTGACCACTAACTAGACCAGCTACTATTAATCATCATTGACATGGACACAGGGTCTTTACTTGAGCATCATGGACTTTCCTTCTCAAATTTCCTTTTCAAAATTCTCAAAGGAGACTTCTACACATGCTATTCTCTCTGCCTACCTACAACCCAGCCCTCCAACTCTTCTTTCAAACTCAACTAAATACCTCAGGGAACCCTTGACCTCCCTGATGAGATCATCTTTACCCCAACACATGGTCTTATAGAACCATATACTTTATCTTCACAGCACTTTTCACTTTTCACATCTGCAATTTAATATTTAATTGCATGATTCTTCAATTAATGTTTGTCTTCCCCACCATACAATAAACCCTATGAGAACAGAAATCATGTCGATTTTTGCTCACCATTGCATCTCTAATGCTTAATATATGGCAGGAACTCAGGAGATATTTTTTGAGCAAATAACATTTAAAAAAAAATCAGAAATAAATATCCCTAACTCATGCAGTTGGATAGCTTAGCCAAGGGCTGGCTCCATAAGTGAACAAATAATATCTAAGCTGTGCCTTTTTATATTGTGCCAAAAGAAAATGTGACATTCCAGGTGCACCATGTTAAAGAGAAATTGCATTTGACACCTGTTAAAAATGGTAAGACAGATTTTATACAAGCTACTGCAGTAGGAGAAAGATACATCAGTACAGAATTCAGCTAAAATCCAAGTTAAGGAAGACTATTTAAGGATATTTCAATAGGGGGTCTGGATTAATTCAAAGGAGGAAAGATATTGAACTCAAATCTGTTAAAACAAAAGTCAGGAGAACTTTTAAGTACTGGGGTGAGCTAGTAGAGAGGTACTGGAGGATATGGGGGAGGGATGTTCAAAGTGATTGGCCATCAGTGTTTGTCAATTGCCACTAATCAAAGTTAGGCTCCTACCTTCCCACAAGGACTAGGAGACAGGGCCATTGTGTGTCTTGATTACATTTCAAAAGACTGGCTCCCAGACCCTGGAGAAAGATATTCCTGGGTTGTAGAAGATTTACATCTCAAAGGGGCAGAGAAAGAATTTACAATTGCAAGTTTCTTAAAGTAAATGTTCAAAGAAAACAGTGGCCAGGGGCCTATGGTCAGGAACTTTTGCAGGTCTTAAGCAAAATAGCCTATAAGCACAAAGACTCTCAGAATTAGTACACATTCTTTTTTTTTTTTTTAAGATTTTATTTGTTTATTTGACAGAGATAGAGACAGCCAGAGAGAGAGAGAGAGAGAGAGAGAGAGAGAGAGAACACAAGCAGGGGGAGTGGGAGAGGAAGAAGCAGGCTCATAGCGGAGGAGCCTGATGTGGGGCTCGATCCCATAATGCCGGGATCACGCTGAGCCGAAGGCAGACGCTTAATCGCTGTGCCACCCAGGCGCCCCAGAATTAGTAAACATTCTTATTCAGCATGAGAAGTACCTGGTACAAGTGAGTAGGAGGAAAAGATTATATGATGATAGCAAAAAGCCCCTTAAAGAAAGAAAATAATCTGTCTCTGTGGTTTCCAATTACATCCTCTTAGCTATTGCACTGAAAAAAGAATCATGCTTGGTAATTATGGAAGAGATATCTTGGAAGCAGGAGGTATTTACGCTAAATGCCAAGTCAGCAGGCGAAGGCATAGGGAAATTATTCCACCCCCTTCTGCTGACTTCCATCCCAGAGTCAGACATGCTGACTGCATACCTCCCCGCTCCCCAGCCTGGGAATCCCAGGGACTGCAGGGGGTCAGAAGCAAGCCCACAATTCACTGCAGACCAGGAACACAGAGAAAAAACATCACATCAGGTAACAAAAGAGGAAAAGCTTTAAAGAAACCAAATGCAACTAGCAATATAGGTCATTAGCTGCTCAGACCCTTGTGAAATCCTTGCTGTGGTTAAAGTTTCTCTATAAAGTAACAAGTGGAATAAAGTAGCATATAAGGAATGGGCATGGAGAAGCAAAACTGATGTGGATTGAGTCTAAAGCCCACATTGAGTCTATAGACCGCATTGCTCTTCTAGCCATCCAGAATGTTCACTCAGCTATGGGGACTTCAAGTGGAGCCATGTCCCTCAGCTGCACCCTCAGCCCTCCCGGGACTGGCCGCCCGACCCTCAGCGCTAGCCCTTCTGCACCTGCAGCTGTTCACCAGATTCCTGCTTTCCACGTGGAGAGAGCAAGCCTGTTCGTTAGTCTTGGTGCTCTGAGCTTTTGCTTATTTCGACTAATTAGCTCCCTGCCTCTGGTGAGAAAAGGGCATGAGGCCCAGGCTCGCTCCTCTCTTCTGCCCTCTCCCTCTTTCGGAAAATGGACACCTAATTTCTTTTCTTTCCTCCCCTTTTATTGTTCGCAGAGCTGTAGAGATTGACATGGCTGACGATTCAGCAATTTTGATGTCCTGGAAAATTTAATGAAGAGGAGAAGGAGACAATACTATTTATTAAGGTGACTTCAGCTTCGGTAAAATCGCGCGTCTGCAGTGCAAGGTTCATTTGGTCGCTCAAATGATTGCCAGCCTCAAAACGGAGCTGGTGTTCTGGAGGGTCTGTGGCTCCCCCGCCTCCCAGTGTGACTTTGCCTCCCAGCTCCTCTTCCTGCAATAGGCAGTGAGTTTCCCCCTGTCTCCCTGCCCGCCCTCCATTGCTCCAGCTCTGGATGGAGCCCATTAACTCCCCCTTTGACTCCCAGCCCGATCAGCGAGTTAACGATCAAGCCGCAGGGAACCCTGGTTGCCTCAAACCTCACCTCCGCTGACAGCAGGGAGGTGTAGGGCACACCTTAGCACACGATAAATCCTGCGGTTCCATAACGGACAGCTCATCTTCAGGCTTTAGAACTTCCAAAGATTTTAAAGAGATTGCATCAGCATATCCTAAAATCCCTTTTGTTTCACTGACAGCTTTAAAAGATCATCTTCCCTGGCTGCAAAATTACAGATGTCATTTTTGATGATCGATGTTATTTGTCATCCCAGAGGATGATTTCTGGTGAGAATTACAAAGATGCCTTTATGAGACGGGGCCAGGAGCCCAGAGTAAATCAGCGGATGGTTTTATGGCGACCCAAGTGACAGAGCTGAAGTAATCGCGTGGAAAGTGACACCAGACTCTAAATAACACTCCCTTCCACATCGCCTCTGACCTACAGCTCATTCGTTCGTGTTGCCTCTAACCAAATATGTCTTCAGCCCGAAGTGTGGGAGAATACTCCGTGAATCGTTATCTGATGGACAATGGCCTTCATCCCTGCTCTACCAGTAACCAGCTGTGTGACTTATTCCACATCAATTAAGCGTTCTGAGCCTCAGGTTCCACAAGTGTAAGGCGATCTCTATTTTAGTGCAAAGGTTCTGTGTTGCTATGGTATGTCCTTCATGAGAAAAATCTGTATGGTTCACTAACCATATCCTTCATTACCAAAATGAAGGCTGGCTGAGCACCTCACATGCTGCAAATCTACAATGTCACAAACTATACAGGAATACTCTGGAAAATATTACCCCATGATCAGTTTAAGCAACTATTCCCTGCCTACTTAAGGAAGCCTGACAAACACTAATTATTCTCATTGCATTAATTTGGTTTCCCAGACCTTCTCTGATACCCAGAAATCAAAAGCTAACCCCCAAGCTAGAGCATTTTTGGAGGAAACCCATAAATGAAGTTTCTAGGGCCCAACTTCACATAGCTACCGAAATAATAGTTTTTTGACTTTCCCTTTATATAATGAGAACGTACAATTGGGTATGAGGAAATGGGTCAGACTTATCACATCCCCGTGCAGGCCTTCCTGTGACATTTGTGGGGCCTGGAACAGAGGTACAAATGAAGATCCACCTACTATTTTGTCAGTGTTCATGATTTCAGAGCCCTAGCTAGCTTGGGGCTCACAGCTGGGGCCTCTCTACCCAGACCTACAAGCTGCCCTGTGTCTACGTGACCTGTGTGATCCTTGGTGGATCAAAGGAAGCTAGAGCGCATTCCCAAAGTTTGCTTCACTCACACTTTGTATGTTAATCTGGGTCCGCCAAGAAAAAAAGAGACGTCAAGACAAGACTTAAGGTGCAACAAAGTTATTAATGGAATTCTTGGGAGAAAAAAAATGGGAAGAAATCAGGAGAGGCCAGAACTTTTGGACAGCAGTGCAGGTCTGACTCCAAGCAAGGAGCAAAGGGAGGAAAGAAGTTTGGGTAGAAGTGTCTTACACAGCAGGGCAATTCTATGCAAAGCCAGGATGAGGTTGCTGGGTGGAGCTTAAGGCAGCCTCTGTCAAAGAACAGCGTCTCCCAGGAGCGCACCTGCCTGACTATTCCTACCACACTCAGTCCCTGGCTGGGAGCAGCATGGGAAGCCTGGCATGGGTGTGAAGGCTCTGACGGATTTCAGAGAGCAGCACCTGGAGCCGAAGTTCAAGTCTATCCTCTGAAGTCACAGTTCTGAGTGGCTGCCATAGTCTGTTTTATTCACATCGACCTTCTCTGTGTACTAACGTGCAGATGAAGCCATTTCTCAGATTGCCAAACAAGCTACTGGTAGTGTGCGGTATAAACTCTTTTAGCTTTTGAAAGTCAGCGATGCAACCGAGTGGCTAAATACCTGTTTCCAGAAGATGGCCTACCCCTATTTAGGTTGCAGGTGTATCTATCCAAGGAATAAACATCTCAAGAAGGAGCGCCGCTGGCCACATTGGCCAGAGTCCTGCTGTCCCACTCCCTTCTCTGTCCTGCAGTGACCGGGTGGCTCTCCTTTGGTGAGGACATGGGCTCTGACTCATAGCTCATATCTCCACCCACTTTGATATGTCATCAGTGCCCTTGTGAAAATAAGAGCCCTAATGTAGGTATTGAATGAAGTTTCTATTACTAAAAAACCCAAATTACCACAAACCTAGTGGCTCAAAACAACACCCACCTATTATCTCACAGTTTCTAAGGTCAGCATAGTGTGGTTTGGTTCTCTGCCTAGGGTCTCACAAGGGCAAAATCAGGGTGTCAGATAAGCTGGGTTCTTAACTAGAAGCGGTCAGAAGCCATTTTCAGGCTCATTCAGATAATTGGCAGAATTCAGTTCCCTGCAGTGGTAAACGTGAGGTCCCCATTCCCTTGCTAGATGTCAGTTGGGGGTTACTTTGGGTTCCTAAACACTACTTGCCTTCCTTACCACATGTAGCCCTCCAACATCAAAGTCAGCAATTGTGCATCTTCATGCTTCATGCTTCAAATCTCTGCTTCTCCTTCTGTTGCTTGCCAGAGAAAACTCTCCTCTTTTAAAGATCTCATGTAATGAGATTAGGCCCAACCAGATAATCTAGGAAAATCTCCGTTTCTTAAGGTCCACTAATAATCAGTCATCTGAATTACATCTTCAAAGTCCCTTTTGATCCACAACATACCATACTCATCATACTCATATCCAATTCACAGTCACAGGGACTAAGGCAGAAAATCTTGGGAAAGGTGCATTTTTAGAATTCTACCTACAGTGGGTATCTGGACCTAAACATCCTCTAAAATTATCTTCTTTGATAAAAACCTTGCTGACATAACTCTTAAAAAAGGGATGAGAATATTGGACACTTTGAAGCCTACAGACACGCTTGCCAAGGTGACGGACAGGGGCTGCTCCAGTCAGCACATACTCCCGAAGAGGACTAGAATCCCCACCAACTCTGTAACTCCACCAAATGCATCCAGACACATCAGTCAAACCACTTCACAAGACGCTCTGCTAAGCAGAGAGAAATGCAGGAGAGATGATAGAGGATTACACTTTCAAGATTCAACATTAGGGGAATGTAAAGAAGCCAGTCAATTTGATAAATAAGGAAAAATCATGACAATTCAGGAATATGGAAAATAGTGCAATGTAAGCATTTCCCCACAGCACTGACAGCACACAGACACAGAAGAAAGCTACTAAAGACGGAGCAGACCCAAATAGAACCTACTTATATAAAAATAAAAGGCAATCCAGTGTCATAAAATAATGTTATAGATTTAAGAGCTAAACAGTGGGAAAATGTATCTAATAAAACAACAGATAAAATGTAAGTGATGTTTATCTTCTATCTCGTTGACAAAAGGCTTTTTAAGATCAAAAGCAGAGAAGTCAGAAAGAAGTATGATGTATTTACTACATACATTTTAAAACTCCTATACAGGGGCACCTGGGTGGCTCAGTCGTTAAGCGTCTGCCTTTGGCTCAGGGCGTCATCCTGGCATACTGGGATCGAGCCCCACGTCAGGCTCCTGGGAGCCTGCTTCTTCCTCTCCCACTCCCCCTGCTTCTGTTCCCTCTCTCACTGGCTCTCTCGTCTGTCGAGTGAATAAATAAAATCTTAAAAAAAAAAAAAAAACTCCTATACAGCTAAAAGCAAACACAAAGAAAATTAAAACGCAATGAGAATTATGAGGAAATAAAATATATGTATTTTATCGTATGATCTATAACAAACAGTGGCTAATAAGTTTAATATATAAAAGCTCATGTAGATTAATAATCAAATTAATAAAACAATAGGAAAATGATCAGAGCACCCAGACTAGTATTATACAAAGGAAGAAATACAAACAACTATAAATCATATGAAAAAAATCTATTTCATCAGTAACCAAAGGAAATATGAAAATAATATAAACAATAAAATGCCATTTACTACCTATCAAATTGATAATTAACTATACACACACCCAGACACATATAGTTACCAGTGTTAACCAGGGTGTAAGGAAGCAAATGCTTTTATGTGATGCTAAAGTGAATGCATATTGATTCAGTCTTCCTATAAAACATTTTTGAAATAAAACCTTAAATGTGTACATACTCTTTCTTCCAAAACATTTACTTCCAGAAGTTTATTATAAGGATATAATCCAGGATGTCCATAAATATTTATCTTCATCCAAGCATTAGTCATTACACTAAAAAATCTGGCACAATTTCAGTGTCAAAAAATAGGGAATTGGTTAATAAATTATGATGCATTTCATGTAGCCATGAAAAATCATGCTCTAGAAGAATGTTAAGTGGTGTGGAAATGTTGTGGTTCATTATGTATTGTAGAAGGAAAATAAGAAACATGCAAGAAAAAAAGTATGTACTCATAATACCATTTTGTAAAGAAAGATGCATTATATGTAATAATAATGTTTCATATGGAAAATAGATTAAAAATGTAACACAATGATCACAGTTTTCATTGTTGGGGTTGGGATCATGAAGTTTCTTGCGCTTTTTGTGCATTTTTCCAAGTTTTCTATAATGAACATATTATCAAAATTAAAAATTAATTTTAAAAACAGTCAAAAATAAATGCCCAGAATGCTATAAACTACGGTGTCTCAATGAAATTGGAAATGAAGACAATTGTCTTTTTCCGTGTCATTGGACAGAGAGGAAGATGTAAATTCTCAACAAGTGACCCATGGAGTCTGGTTCCCGGGCATTTGCCCAAAAGCAACAGGTATGTCCATGGTGTCCAAGAGAAAGTGATAGTGATCCATCAGCTCCTGAAGCTGCCGGTTGGCCTCGCTGCCTCATAGGAATTTATTCTGGTCATTTTATGGACATCCTACTTTAGTTTGATTTTCCTTGCCTAACTTCTTTCTTTGGAAAATTGTGGTGCTTCTAAATCCTTTTCTTTGCCTGTGTCTCACTATAATTGTCACAAGACGATAAATTGGGGGCACTTGGGAGGTAAGCAATATCAAGAACTCAGGCCATTCATACTAACCTTGGAAATTATCTGAAAATAATGTGTCCAGGGAAAAGTATGGGGTTGAGAATGTCTGATTCCATGTAATTGCCCTTAAGTCACGTTCCAACACTTACCTGAGCCACATTTTTTTCTTTCAAGAGATTTTGCCTGGAAACAGTTTCTCCAAACTGCCTGTGAACAGGGTTTTCACAGGGGCTCTAGCTATCAGCTGAGAGTCAGTTTGAACTACATGGGCGCCAATTTCATGACTAATGCTAATAGTAGTAAATAATAAGAATAAAAATTAACTTTAACTGAACATCTCTAAGTCCAAGAATTTTGCTTAGCTCGCCATAGGGATGATATAATTTAATTCTCCTAAAACTCTGAAAATTAAATGCTATTATTGTCCAACTTCAAAAATGAAGAAACTGAATTCTGTAAAGCTCAAATATAACCATTGGTAGTCTTCTTAACTGCAAATCCTCTAGAAAAAAAAAAACTAAGCCTTTTTCATTGGAGAGTTTTCTACTACCTGGTTTGTGCTTCCTTGCCTGTCTTTGGACCCTGCAAGCTCCAAGACCTATGGAATTAAATGAAGTCACATCAGGCATTTTCACTCAGTGTACCTGGCTTGTCATCACTCATACTCGACAGGGGTGCCTCTGTAGTCTCACCTGATAACTTCTGGGAGACTCAAGTGTCCCAGCAGGGCTCGCTCTGAAGTCTGCTCACCCTGCAGTCTTTCTCTTCTTCCTTTCGTCTCTCTGTGGATGTGCGCTGCCCTCAGAGCTACTCTGCTCCTGCAGCTGCTCTGCCCACAATTTCTATGTGTTCCCCAAGTTGAAAGACCTTCCATGCTGCCTTCACTTCAAGCCTAAAGGGGCTGAATCATCATGCGTTTTGCACAATTATGGAAGACAGTGTTCTCTTGTTAAGGCTCAGATGTAGACCTTCGGAGTTCCCGCACTGAGAGAGGCAGATGCTCACGCCCCTCTCCACTTTCCCTTGCACAACACTCCTTCTGGTCAGGTCCCCTCCCACCTACCTGGCAGGCTGAGCAGCTCCTTCAGAGTAGCCCAAGCACTGCTAGAGCTCCAGGTCACCGGATATGGCCAGACCGAACCCGGGCTCATGTTCAACGACAGCCCTTCTCATCAAAAGTAAAAACACCCATCTCTTTAAAGCCAAAGGCATGCCATTATATAGATGAAAATATCTGGGGAAAAGGACTGTGGCTCAAGTATCAAATTCTTCTGGCAATTAAAAGTGAAGACCATATGACACCTAGTTTATTGTATCAACTCCACCTGATTTCATTGTGGACAATTTCTGTTTTACTAGTCACCTCACTTTGTATTCCACTCACTTTCATTGACATTTATTTCATATTCAAAGGTGTTATTAAAAGGGTTAAAGGACTCTGCAGGAAGGGCATTATATAAATGTTGTGAATTCATTGATTTGACTCTTCCAAAGCAGTAGGTGGCATTGAAAATGGTACTATAATTGAATTTTAATTATTGAAATATTTCCACCTAATGCCTTTTCCCTTTTTACAACTGAAGAGCAAATGTAATGTTTGTGTTTAAGAGAAATCGTGCGTCTTTAACTCAGAATTCACATAATTGGTGAGTTAGGGATTTCAAAACATATCCAAGAGTATTTGGAATTTTAAGAAAATTAAAATCAAAGCCATCCTGGAACTTATAGACTATTGATCTGGCTCGGAGTAACAAACTAGGATTCACAGGTCAAACTGGGCCCACTGCCTATTTTTGCACAACCCACAAGCTAGGAGCAATTTTTAATTTTAATTTTAATTTTTAAATATTTATTATTTTATGTATGTATTATTTTATTTATAATTTTCATTTTTAAATATCTAGGTAAAAACAAAGATTTTTGTGGGACGCGTGGCTGGCATAGTCAGTTAAGAGTTGGACTCTTGATTTCGGCTCAGGTCGTGATCTCAGGGGCATGGGGGGATCTCCATGTTCAGTGGGGAGTCTGCCTGAGATTCCCACTCTCCCTCTCCTTCTGCCCCTCCCCCGCTCACTTGCACATGCTCTCTCTGTCTCTCAAAAAAGGAATAATTTTTTTTAATTCTAAATTTTTAGAAAACTTTGGCAGATAGATAGAAGCAAGGGAAAATACATAACAATGTTAGAAATAGCATCAACTTTGGATCTTGACAAAAACTGGGAGTAAAACCTAGCTTTATTACTAGCTATGCAACTTTAAACACATCACTTAGTCTCTCTGAGTCTGATTTCTCAACTGCAAAATGGAAATGAAAATACCCGCCTCATTAAAGTCAGAGTGAGGAGTATTAATAATGTAAGTAAAGTGCCCTATTTCCATGACTGGAATCCACTAGCCTTTCAGTGACTAATATATAGAGTGCTGTGGTTTTGGTCAGTCCTCTTCGGTAACACACACTCCTGAGAGAGTTCTTCAAAAAGAAGCTCAGATTAAAAAGGTAAACTTCTGAGTTGCTTACGTGCAAAAACTTCCAAGACCTTTTACTACCACCATCCACCCACATGTACAGGCATGTACTCTGGGGCAGTCACCTCGAAGAATATAGGAAGAAAGCTTTCAAGAATTTCAGAATCTAAAGAGAAAAGCAAAGTCAAGAAAGAATAACCAATGCAAAAAATGTCTCCAAAGGTGGCAGGCTGGGAAAGCCTTACAATGGCTAAGACTCTGAGCTCTGGAATTAAAAAGATCAGGGCTGAGGCTTCATCTTTGTTACTGACTAGCCATGTGTCATTGAGAGGTCACTGAAGCTGCTTTACTCTGTTCCCTCTTCCACAAACTGAGAGCCGTATCAGTACCTATCTCATTGAAACTTTGGAGGATTGAGAAAGATACTATGACATGATTGAGATGGTGGCTGGCATATAGCAAGAATTTCATTCTTTCATTCATTCCACATATACCAAGGTGTACACCTGTGTACCAGACACTGTGGCCGATGTTAGGGAGAAACCAGTGAACAAGAGTTGTGGTATCTTTTGTAACTGATAGGGAAACAAGGCAGTAAACAAGTAATTGAACAAGTCAGTCAGTCATAAGTCATAAGAATTCTATAAGAAAACAAATAGTGCCAAAATTCAGAATAGAAGAGGGGTTTGTATTGGCTGAAATGTTCAATTAAGGCTTTCCTAAGAAGATGACATCTTTCTGAACCTAGGTAGTAGGCCAGAGTATGGTTAGCAAGGGAGAAAGTAATAGAAGAGCAAGCCAGAGGGACAGGCGGGAGCTAGATGGTGGAGGATCTTCGAAACCATCATGAGGAGGTCGATTTCGTTCCTACTACAAAGGAGAACATCTAAATGACTTTAAACAGAGGAGTAATATGATGGGGTTTCTACTGTTAAAGGGCTTCTAAGTGAATGGAGGAGGGCAAAAGGGGAAGCAGGGAGCCATTTTGGGAACCTGTGCAGGAGGCCAGGAAGAAGATTTGTCACTGTCATCTAAGGAGTTCCAGAGCAGAGGAGAGAGCCAAGATCATCTGAGCAGTTGGAATTGGCAGGACGTGCTGATGTATTAGATACGAAAGAGAGGGTGTATCAAGAAAAACTCCAGGTTTCAGAGGGTGGGTTCCCCTGCCATTTCCCCAAATTTGGAAGACTATGGGAAGAAACAGATTTGAGGGTGAAAGTGAAGAGTTCCGTTCAGGACATGTTTCTGAAGTTCACCATTTAGAGGCAGGGTGGAAGAAGAGATATCAGTTAAAAGGGCAGAAATAGAAGGAAATCCAAATAAGTGTGAAACTAGGAAGTCAAAAAAAGAAAGGCGAGGACTTCAAGAAGAAGATGGTGGCAAGTTGCATAAAACACCACCATCATCGTTATTCTTATTATGAAGGAAATATTGGTATGGGGTCTTATGTGTCCCCTCCTCTAAGCGGTCATATGACTATAACAGCCCCCTCAACTGGGCTTTATGACATCACCATACTCATTGTATCCAAATAATGTAACACAGCTGGTAAATGCCCTATTTAATTGTTTACAGTGCGGATCTTCTACTTAGAATTTAGTTTCACAAAGATAGGCACCCTGTCTTTTTTGTCCTCACTGTATTTTCAGTGCCTAGAAGAGAGCTTGGCACATAGTAAATGTCCAGTTAATACATGCCGGATGAGTGAATGAATGAATGAATGTTGGCTTCCTATTCCTATCTCTTTCGTTTCTCTTTCTCTATCTCTGCTCTTTCCTCGATGGTCTCCTCAAAGTCACTTGTCAGGCTCACTTAATACATTATATTCAAATTATACTTTAAACATTTATATAATTTGTCTCTTCCTTCTGCCTTATGAGGATTGCAGGAGAGATATCCCACCTCCATTTTACAGAGAAGGCAGCAGAATAGTGGAAAGAAAACTGGATTTAGACTCAAGAATCCTGACCTCACATGTAAGGTTACACTCTAAATATCTATACAATTCTAAGCAATTGCCTAAGTGGTTCTTAACCTCAATTTCCTCATCTGCAAAATGGAGATAATAATCTTATACCAGCCTTAAAAGTTTATTATAAGGAAAATGAGATTATATATAAACAGCACAGTGCAAGGCATACAACAGTGTTAGGGAACAGTTGTGTGTGTGAGTAATAGTGGTAGTAATAGCAGTAGCAACAGTACTAGTGATATTTGAATACAGCGTGAAGCAATTTCACATTTGGGTGAAAGAGAAATTTGAGCCTTGAAATTGGTATATTGCCAAATCCTTCAACGACAAACATTATTAAAAATGAAAATCCCCGTAAAATGAAGATCTCAAGCCTCAATCAGTCGCTTGCTTATTGTCTGAATTTTGCTCACCGCAGGGGGGCTGTAGTATTACAAGAGGGTTTGGATACTACTTCCTGGAAGTCTACTTGACCCGGTTCCGTGAATTAGAAAGAAGCCACAGTATCTGGCATATTGTCAGGAAATTGAGCTATACTTGGAATAAACTTGGTATTTATGCTGAACTATCATGAGGATCAAAATAAGCTACCTCACAGATTAATTTAAAATGTTTACTATTCTTTCAAAAAAGAATTTGCTGCAGCACTTCAAATATTTAAAGCAAGCTCATGAAGAAAGTCTCCAGATCTTGAGGCCTAATTGAAACTAGAGAGAGCAGGGCTCAGTTCATGAAACTTCTGTGCTCAAGAGACCTGGGCCCCAGTTCTGGAATTATGTCCATGAGCACCACCTTGTTGCAAGAGTATTACCAAATGCACACTAAATGACAATTAATAATGAGACATACTCTCAGGTTTCTTTCTGTTAGGGTATTTCTTTGCCTCCTGTCACTGTAAAAAAAGGAATAAATCTTTATTCAACTTGTACACTTCCTCAGTTTGGTCACACCTAACAGCCTGTCCCTTGAACATCACATCAGGAAAGTACTATGGCTTTATTTTGTCTTCTGAAGAGTTATGGTGGGGTTTCCCTTTTCTGCAAACCTGAGTTTGGCCTCTGCAACTATAGGATTCTAAGCTTCTTGAGGTCAGGTACTCTAGATCAGTTTGTTCTTACTGCGTAATAAACCACATCGAGACACAGAATCTACAAGCCACCAGACCATTCTTCTGATCTCAGCTGGACTCCTTTCTGCACTCAGTAGCTTTGTTCTGGAAGTTCACTGGTTATGTCTGGGGTCCCTTGTTTCTCCCCATGTGTTCTGTCATCCTTCAGCACAGAACACCCAGATAGGGTTCCAATAGGGCAAGGGAGAGGTGTATGGCCTCTTCAGTCCTAGCTTTGGGACTAACTAGCATATTGTCACTTTGCTGCATTCTGTTGGCCTAAATAAGTCCCAAGACCACGTCAGATTCAAGGGGTAGAAAAATATTCTCTGCTTCAGGAAGGGGCCAGCTGTAAGTTCCTGTTTAAAAAGGTGTGGATAAAGGGAGGAGTGGAAAATGGGGTCAGTTAAGCAATTAATCTACCGCAAACCATGACTTATTTGTGACTATAGCTCCAGTGCCAAGCCCACCCAGTGTTTAGCTCATAGGAAGCACTCAATAAATAATCACTAAAGGAGTAAAGGAATGTTATATTTGGGCCTGAGCCCTGAGCCTTCTCTTATTTCTCTGTGATCCCTGGTTTTTTCATAGATGTAAGCTGCTTGGTCTTCTCTTCCCATTGTTCTCTGGTCTTAGCTAGGCCTGATATCAGCTAAAGAAACCACCAACATAACTGGGACGATACTGAGTCAACATATCACTACTGAAGAACAAATCTAATGAAAATATTTACATTCTTAGCAGTTTTGGAACACTTACACTGCTTCTTTACTTTGTATTTGACAATGGGTAAAAGAATGAATTTCCACAAATTGATGTTTTGCAAGGATAGAAGGAAAAAATGTGGTGCAACACATACAAATCAAACATATTTCTAGGTTCTTTACATATATTATCCAGTTTAGTCCTCATAATATTATGGATATTATTATCCCCATTGTAAAGATTCAGAGGTGCAAAAAACATCCCAAAGGATACCCAGATAGTAGGTAGCAGAACTGACATTGGGTCATGTCCTTTCTTTTAGAGCACATGTCCTCTCACATCTAATAAAAAGCAGTCTTGAGTTTTAATTTTCAAGCAGACTAAAAAAGGAAGGCCATTTGACCTGAGATGAGGGTGTTAACTTACAGACCCTAACTCTTGAGGCAAGCCAGTCTCAGCTCTCTGTAGTGGACAGAGCCCCTGACAATTTTGCAGCAAAAGGCAGAGGAAGATAGCATGACCTCTGCATCCTCTGCAGCTGAGACAAGAGTAGAGCCAATGAAGGATGGGCTCTGAAGGCCCAGATTGGCCAGCAATGAGTTAAGGACAAAATGGTGGCCTGAAGATATACCTGGGCCCCAGTGAGATTACAGTCATAGAGTCATTAGGAGATTAAAGACACTTCCCTTCAGTCAGAGTGTAACTGTTTTGTTCATGACATTGGTGAAATTCTTTTTCCATTAAATTTAACCCCAAACACCAACAATTAAAAAAAATCTCTTTCCTATATCTGTGATAACCTCCTTGTGTGAACTAGAATATTGTTTCATCAAATTCTTCTTAAAATAGGTAGAGAAATTGTGTGACAATATGGTATGAACACTAAACTGGCAAATCAGGAGGCCTGGATCTAATACTAAACCTTACATAACTTTGAGCAAGATTCTCATATCTCTGGGTACCATTCTCTTCATATGGCAAATCAAAACCCAAAAAACTATCATTATTGAACTTCACCTACACGCTGAATGCCCACCATCTCTAAACATCACTTCAGATGAATTAGCCAGTTAATTTTCATATATAGATTTCCATGCTTTAGATCCTAAGACCACAGCTTTTTGGACCAGGATCAACCCCTGACCCAAAGAGCAGCCATCTATACGATGGTTGGTGACCTCTGACCAACAGGACAATGCTATACTAGATGGTGTCCTTGGCCACATGCCCCCTCTCCTAACTCTATCCAACTGAAGTCACTCCTACATCACAATGTATACGTCAACTATTTTTTTTTGTATAATTTCTCCAATATACATGTAACAACTCAACAACAAAAACAAAAACAAACCAATTATGAAGTGGGTGAAGGACTCAAAGAGTCATGTCTCCGAAAGATATACAAATGACCAACAAGCACGTGAAAAGATGTTCATCATTAGTCATTAGGGAAATACAAATCGAAACCACAATGAGATACCATTTCATCCCCACTAGGATGGTTATAATTTAAAAAGATGGACAATACAATAACAAGTGAATCTGGAGAAACTGGAACCTCCGTACATCGTTGGCAAGAATGTAAAAAGGTGCAACTGCTTTGGACAGCAGTTTGCAGTTGCTTAAAAGGTTAAATCTAACGTTACCATACGACCCACTAATCCCATTCCTAATTCATACCAAAGAGGATAGAAAACATATATCCACACAAAAACTTAAATACAAACGCTCATAGAAGCATTATTCATAACAACCAAAAAGTGAAAATAATCCAAACATCCACCAACTGATAAAACAAAAGGTGGTATACCCATTCCATGGACTATTACTCAGCTTTTTAAAAAGAATGAATTACTGATATATCCTATAATCAATGGACCTTGAAAACATTATGCTAAGTGAAAGAAGCCAGATGCCATAGGCCACACACTGTATGACTATGTTTATAAGAAATATTCAAAATAGAGAAATCTATAGAGAGAGGAAGTAGATTAGTGGTTGCCAAAGAATGGAGGGAATGGGGCCCAGTAATGGGAACAGGGCTTCCTTTGGGGGATGAAAATGTACTTGAATTAGATAGTGATGATGACTGCACAAATTTTTCAACATATTAAAAACGACCGAATTGTACATTTTAAGAAGGTAAACTTATAGTCTGTGAATATATTTCAATTTTTTAAAAGTTTAAAGAAAACCCTTGTAATATCAATGTTAGTATTATCTTTATGAAAAGTCTAAGACTTAAGTGACTTACTCAAGGTCTCATATAATAAGTGTACAGTTAATAAATACTCATATTTTATGCCTCCAGTGTGTGCAAAACAACATATATACATGTACATATGTAAATATTCTTATATTTATATGTAAAAATGCACATATGTTTTGCAGAAGGAAGATAGTACTCCATTCATTTCTATTCAATGAACAGCCACTTATTGAGCTTAGTCCGTTCTAGGCACTGACGATAGAGAAAGAAAGAAAAAGTGGCACTTGTAACTATTTTCCTTTAGTGAATTACTTTAGCATGTTAGCTGGGAATAAAAAAATGAAAGAAAGTCTACTCTGGACCTTTAAGTAAGCTTAACCTTTCCGCACAAGACCAAACAGCACAGACACCTCACTGCCATCCCGGGACCTGTGTTCCTGACCTGCACTCCTTTTAACGCTTTCTTCCCTTAACTACAAAGTCTCGCTTGGTCCTGGCATCAGTCCTACCTCTGACTCTCTGGAAAGGGTGTCCGTCTGTTCTTAAGCTCCCCATGTCTCCCAGGTGTCGTTAGTGGCATTAGCCCAGTTTCTCTCCTGCAGCACGATGACCATTTAGGACCAGATAATTTGGGAAAGTGTCCTCGGCACTGTAGGATGCTTAGCTGCCTCTCTGGCCTCTACTCGCTGATGGCAGTAGCAACCCCATCCCCAAGTGTCACAACCAAATGTCTCCAGACATTTCATATGTTCCCTGAGGAGTAAATCACCCCGGGTTAAGAATCACTTCTCAGCCTGACATTTACTCGAAGGCTCTTCCCGGCCTGGACCATTGAGAAAGTTGCCTCTTCTAAACCGTGCTTCTTGAAATCGATCTAAGCAACAGCACACACCCACTCCAAAACAGGCTGCTGGTGAGCGGTGGGCGAAATCCCTTGAAAACTGTTTTCAGTGCTCACCTTTAAAGGCGTCTAACGAGTTCTATCTAGCTCTATCTAACCACAAGAGTCTAGAGTACATCTTTTTCTGAAGACCCCGCTCAACCCCCCAGAGAAATACCCCTGATGGATTATTTTAGTTCCTGGATCCAAACAATGTCAGCACTGAGTTTCTGTGAAAAGGAAGTAGGACAGATGTGGGGGCTTCTAATCATTAGAGGTACCACCTGCTCTGGTCCTTTTATGCAAGGACCAGTTCCAAGGCAGCACTTAGCTGAGGGAGCTGCCTCAGCTGAAAAGAATGAAAGCGTGTAGGAACAAGGCCTGATAGGCCCTGACTTTAGGTGTTCTGGGTTTAAATCGGGAACGCAATTGAGGAGCTTTCAGTCCACCAGAGCAGAATAAATGTGTGGAACAGACCATAGAAAACTGCCTACAGAGGCAATAGTTCTGTGAACTGTACTGCTCAAGGACTCTGCTGTTAAAAGAGGCAACCTATTCAAGGAAATGCTAAGGAAAAAATTCTATTGTTACTGCCATGTGGAGGGCCAATTCTTGTCAAACTGTCACATGGATTGTATTGGAGCTTTATGTGTCAGAAACTCTATTCACTCCCTTGGTCTAAAAAGGGAACATAATGGCTCACAGTGTTGGGAAGACCAAGGGGTAGGCCAGGTTCAGGCACACAGAAATCCTCATGTCTCTCCCTCCCCCTCTCTCCTCCTACTTCCATGTTTGTTGCGTACTCTCAACTTGCAACAGACGGTCACCATCAACATCTGGATTTCACTGTTGATATCGATCTCCAAGAAAAACTCTGATAGACCCTCCTTGAGTTACTTGAACAGGTCCACTAGCACTATCTGATTGTGAAGCCAGAAGGGGCAGTGCTGCTGGGAAGGTAAAGCACCAACTTTATGGCTCCCACTGCAGGCCTTCTCCACCTGCCCCTATAGATGTTCATTGTCCTCTCACTGCCCAACACTCCCTTCAGCTCTCCTTGAATCCACAGGCACCCTAGTTCCCTCCACTCCATACTTTAGCTATAGCCTTCAAAGCCGACTCTCCAATAAGGATGGAATGCATACATTTGGAGCCTGTGACAGAAATGTTTGGAGCCTCCTGCGGTGAAAGGGGAGGGTCAGAGCCCATTGGAGCACATTATGTATGCAGTTGTCTTACCTCAGTGAGTATGTGCTGATTCAGCCCATTCTAAGCAAGAGGTGTCATTTCATTTATTTTAGTTTGTATTAGAGCTTCGGGAACCTCTCTGAGGTGAGCCCTGGCAAAGTATAGCCATGTGTCTTAGAAAACAACTACGGACTACATCACTACCTCAAAAACTAATGATGTACTATATGTTGGCTATTTGAATTTAAATTTAAAAAAAAAGAAAAAAGAAAACTTTTAGAGAAGGCTGGCATTTGCCTACCTATTCAGACAAACTCAAACTTAAAACTCCCTTAGGGTGGACACCTGGGTGGCTCAGTCATTTGAGCCTTTGTTCTGGGATTGAGTTCCACATGGGGCTCCCTGCTCGGCAGGGAGCCTGCTTCTCCCACTCCTGCTCTCCATGCTTGTGCTCTCTCTCTGTCAAATAAATAAATAAAATCTTAAAAAAAAAAAAAAGGTGGGGGGGGGTTATAGGAGTAGAGGCCAGAGCCTGGAAACAGCTTTTCCCAAGGCTAGGGCTGCCAAAGTGACCCCTGACTACCCTCACTTGAGGGAAAGTCCCCCAGAATTTAATCAACTTGACCAGGTCTGTTCTGTACTCAGAGTTGGACCAGGGGACCAGCAGCCAGTGAAAAACCATATTGAACCCCCTAGTGACCCAAATCCATCTTCCCTCACACTCAGGAAAATGTCTTTCTTACAGAGTTCTCACAGTTTTGACAGACTATTTTTTGTCATGTTTTTTTTTAATAGCAAGAGGACTCGGAAGACTGTGAAAAGTTCCCTCAAAACCAGAGATTACAAAGTTCAGAACAATATTTTGGAGTCTACAGGCTAAAATAGATTCTTCGGCACATCTTGCTTTCTTGCTACTACATAATGACCTTGGCCTCTGGGGCACCAGCCAGAGACTAGTTAAGGATTGACATTGTGGTGATTACCACAGGCCTCTCTCCCTGTGGTAATGGGAGAGAGGCCTGTGGTAATCTTTGGGGAGGTCTGTGTCTTTGAGGAGGTCTGTGTCAGCTGTGAGGATCATATCTAATAGTCATATGTACATGAGAGGCCAAAAGAATCATCTCCTCTCTGTTTTCTATATGACGCTTGGCAAATACCAGAGGTTCTCAAGCATTGCCGCACACAGAATCACCTGGGAAGCTTTCAAAACACACCTATGCCCTGACTCCAACCTCAGAAATACTGACTTAATTAGTCTAAAGTGGAGCACAAACATTGCAATGTATTCAAAACTGCCCAGGCGATTCTACTGTACAGCCAGAGTTGAGAACTTCTGGCATAAACAAAAATCTAGTATTTATTGAGCTCTTGATACATGTCGAGCATTACAATAAATCGTTCACAAGCATTATCTCATTCAAGTCACATAACAGCTGTACCAGGTAGTTACCATGTTCTGCCCATCTTATAAATGAGGCAGTTGAGCTTAGAAGGTTCTAGTCATTTAAATAGCCAGTAAGTTTCAGAAACAGTAATCTGCTGTCTGGTCTTTCTGGCCAAAAAGTCCACGTGTTTCACTATTATGCTAAAATATCCTACTATATTCTGCTACCTTCTGAACACATAGGATATGGTAACCAAATCCAGAACAGAAACAAAATACATGCTACCGAATGGGAATATGGGAAGAAAATGTCAAACGGGTGAGGGAGATTTGCTAAATCTAAACCAAATAAAGATTTTGCTGTCCTACCAGCTGGGAGCTTACTTTCTTGACCTCAAGATCACTATATGATTTCTTCTTTGAGGAAGAAAATTATGATGATGACAACAATGACACGACTATAATGTGGGAATATTAGTAACCTCACTTTCTTTTAGATACTCAGAAAATTTATTTAAAGAAGATACACTCGCAAACAAACATATACAACACAGGATTTTAATCATTTGCCCCCAACCTTCTCATTTTACATATGAGGAAACTAGGACACAGAGAAGTGAACTGACTTGTTCAGTTTCCCATAGATAGATAGAGATAGATAGATAGATAGATAGATAGATAGATAGATATTTAAGTTTATTTATTAATTTTTCTAGTAATCTGTCACCCAACATGGGGCTCAAACTCAGACCCTGAGATCAAGGGTTGCATGTTCCACCCACTGCGCCAGCCAGGTGCCCCTCATAGATATTTGAAGAAACTGTCACAGAGTCTCCTGACTCCTACTTTGGGCCACTTTACCTGATAGAGATTCCTCAGGAAGTTGAATCAGCACCAGAAAATACACACATGCTGTAATAGCACTTCTCTAACCTCTGTCCAGGATGACCAACAAAGCTATGTTCATGTGTTTGTTTTGGTAGTCAGAAAACAGTTTGCAGGTAGGTGGTCTTCTTGGGAGAGTCTCAGAGCTGTGTCCTACATTATCTGTACCTTAAAAAAATGTCTCTTCCAGAATGGCTCCCAAAACTGTGGAAAATGAGGCCACTGAGGCCGTAAACATTGGGATTTTGCTTTCCCAGCGTTTTCCAAACTGGTTCTAGACTGACAGGTCAGGATCACTCAGGATGTTTGTTTGAAATATGTATGTGTGACCCATGAACCAGAGCTACCAAATCAGAATGTCTGGATGTAAAGCCCACTTTGAAAAACTACTCAGGGGATCCTTCTACACACGAACATTTAAGAACCACTGATCTTAGGCAGCAGCCTTTCCTGCTATGAGTGGGTTCCCAGAAGGACCAGAATAAAGTCAGCAACTTCATGACCAAAAAAGCTTTTATGCGCTCTCAGTTCTGATTCTTTACTCATGCTGAGAGCCATGACATTCCACTGGGAAATCCCTGAGGCTCTCTAGATATACCATAATCCAAGCTGGAAGGCCTAGACAAAGACAAAGACCAGTCTCCCCACCTTTTCGTCTTGGGTGTCAGCGCCAACAGGGCATGCAAACTTCTGTCCTCCAAGTCCCTAGGGTCCCTCAGCTCATCGATGTCCTATCTGCTGCCAAAAGGGAGATGGCAGACACCGTGGCTTCATTCCTGCCCTGCTCTGCTGTGCTTCCCTTAACCTGTGGTTTCCCAGAGAGTGACACTCTGAGGCTCCTGTGGCCACTTGCCACATTTATACTTTTTCTTGTGTCTCTAGGGGATTCAGCCTTTCAATTTGTGCTAGCAATGGAGGTCCAAGTGGAGCCCTCTGAAGAACACGAAAAGGTCTCATCTCTTCTGGTAATGTTTACCCAAAAAAGCAAAATTCATGAAGAACACCAGATGCCTGCTCTTTGAAAGGAAGGCAAACCCTCCATATAAAAGACATCTTTTCTTTTTATTCGAAGACTGATTTTTCAAGGCATAGATGTGCCATCTGTGACTTTACAGCTGCATAGTACCAGGCCTGCCTGGTCAGGAATGTGAAACACCCCTAATCTGATGTCCTATATCTGTGATGCAGGTAGAGACTGGAGAACAAGAACAGAACTACTCGAACCATCTGAACAAAAGCTCCCATCTAGCTGCTTGAATTAAACTGAACCATGAACCATTATACAGTACCTAATCAAAATCTAGTGAATCTTTTCAAACAGAATCAAACCCGTATCTAATAGGTCCATTTACTAAAATAGAAACAAGCTAGAAAAGCCTTATTCTCATGTTTCCTGAAAAAAAGGAAACACTAAAGTTTAATCCGATTTGTATCCCTAGGCCAAATCCAATCCAACATGACCAAACTTTCTACAACATAATATCAAAATATATTACAATGAAAACTATTTTGGACAAATTATTAAACTAGAACCCAGTCATTAATGATAGCTTTCAGTTCTAGAAGGAGATGTGGTAATAAAGGTGGGAAATCTCAATACAACGTGGCCCTATGGAATAGGTTCAAGGGCATGCCCCTGTGTTATGAAACTCTGCATCTGATTGCTACAGAGTCACATGACTGGAGTGATGGGATAGGACTGATGTATTTCTTCCCTCAGGCAGGAATTCACCTGAGATGGAGCTCATATGTGGGTTTGTCGGTAGAGACACATGTGAGGCTCTGGGGAAGACAAAGGTATAGACTAAGAAAGAAGTTGATGGCTACAAGGGGGCCAACTCAGAGGATCCAATTATATGTTGCATTCAGACAGCATCAATCAGGTGGAAGAAAGGCTCCCGTTTTATTCCAGTTGGAAAACAATTTTCTTCCTTAAGGACCAGACTTGTCATTTTGCTCTAAGCCAATGATCTGCAATCAAGTTTTCTCAGAACTGAGGGTACAGTGGAACTCTGTGGCTAGGATGAGACACCTGCCACTGGCACCAGGACAAAGACTTATAGAACTTGGCCTGAAGAGCTACCCATTAAATGGTTGACTATTGAAGCCAGGACCATCCAGCTGGAGAGTTTCATCTCTTTCCAATTCTCTTTAACATGGAGACACCTGGGCTCCCCAATAACACTGACATTTAAAGAAGATCTTGTCTTTAAAAGGCAGTGACTATTAACCACCAAAATTGTTTCATTCACTTTTGTTCTAAAGATATTTTAACACTTATTAATACTTAATAATATTTAATACTTTACATGTGCCTCCCACAATATCAGAACTCGGTAGGTGTAGTTTAAATCTTAATATAAGATAATGTACTTGGTTGAAAAAAAAAGATGCATAAAACTCTGTTTGCCCTAAATGTGTTTATAAGCTATTATTAATAATTTCTTTACACATACAAACTGGTGAAATAAAGAACCCAATCTAGGGGAATCTGAGTTCATTAAGGGCACATAAAGCATACATATGTGTTTCTAAATATCTAGTGTTCGGTTCTTAGAGGGTGTCTTCTGCTTTATGTGAGAGAACTGGAAAGATCTATAGGTACAGGGGACATTTTCTGTGTGGACCCAGTGTTGAGCTGTTATTTCCTCACAGTATTACTGAGGATATGTAAAAGTCAGGGAAGACATATAAGGGGTGATTCAGCCAATCAGTCCATCGATATATTTTTAAGTACTTGTTTTTATCGTGAAGCATGTGCTTTTCCATACTTTTCCCAGATTCTTCACAATCACACTGTGACGTAGGTATATGTCTTACACCCATTTTATAACTTAGGCTTAGCCAAGCTGTGTGACTTGCCCAAGGCTAGTCAGTCAGAAAGTGGTAGAGGTGGGACTTAAGTCCAGCGTGGCCTCCCTCCAAAGCAGTACTCCGGAATGTCGTCAGGTATTACCTCCTGAAGCAACTAGCTACCCACCGAGTCCTTTGTCTTGACGTGGTGTTAGGGGTAGCAGTAGAAGTGGAGAATTGCTCCAGCTTGAACCAAAAATTACAGAAATCAGATATTTCCCAGCATGTCCACAAGACTGGCGGATGGGCAAACTAGACATATATTTTTTATGAGGTGAGAGAAAGCTAATCTGCTATGATTATTGACCTTTGGGGGATTTTGAAAAACGCCTCATTAAGTTCACAAAATGTTCATAACAATTCACAAGGCTCAGATATTCACTGCAGTCCCTTCAGACCCAGGAAGGGCCCACAGACTCAGTTTAAGAACGTCATTTCTAAGAGAAAAAGGCAAGCTTGACACATGAACCAAATCTTAAGCAGAGCGTGGTGTCTCCTGCTCACTTTCATCTGCTGCCCCAGTGCCATCCAGTCCAGTTCCATGGTGGTGACTGTTGAGGGGAGGGGTGGGGGAAAAATGAAACCCTTATAAGGAACTGGGATTTAATACAGGCTGCCTTTGTGTAACAGAGAAAGCCACATACATACAAAGAGAGTGCCAAAGCCTACCTCATTTGGTCCCAAAACCCATAGAGCTTTGGTACGATAAGTGAGAAGCTTGAGAAGTGACAATGGGGTCTGTCATCATGGAGTAATCGACATGGTCTCGTAGAGACATCCAAGAAAAATTTCAGAGTTGTTCCTAAAGGAGGAAAGAGAGGAGAGAGAGACAAGAGCCTTCACAACAACAGTTGCTTACAAAACACAGACACCAGAAATATTATTATTATTGTTATTATTTTTTACTATTGTTATTATTATTTACTGTTTGGACAACTTTGGAGGAGGAATTAAAAATGAAGAAGGGTTGACTTAGCAGTGAAAAAAGAAGTGGTTCATTCCAGGTAGGAAGTACGGAATATAAAGAGATAGAGTTTCCAGTGTCATCAAAGACCAAAAGCACGACTTTAAAAATGAAATGACTTGTATATCTTCTAATAACTTCTTTTTTTTCTCTCTCTTGTAGAAGCCCCACTGAATTCGATTGAAGCTACACAAAATGCATTTCTCCACAGATTGCTTCTCCAAAACCATAAATGTATTGTATAAGAGCCTCTTATTCTTTATTATAATTCAAATAACTGTCAAAATAAAATGCTAGTTGCTTCTCTAGTCAGAACAGTCCCTTTAGACTGTGAAAGAAATGATAATTAAAGACAATCCCCACTGGATGTCATTGATCTTTCACTCAGGATTGAAATCTTTCTGTAAGAAATCAGAACCGACATAATAAGCTAACACGTGCATATAAAGTGTCAGTATGCATGAGTATTTAATTTCAAATGCTAATTGCAAAAAAATTACATTGTAGTATTTTTAAAGCATTAGTACTTATTAATTTGTCCCTTCTTTGTATAAATTGCTTAATTTTAAAATAAGTATAATGTATAGCTTCATATGTGTTACTTTCTTATTTATAGTCATATATATAATCATCTGCATGCTACCAAGTTTTGTTTGTTGTGTTTTTCTGTGGCTGGGGGTGGTTGTGGTGTTGTTTTTATGGGTTCATATCATAAGCTAGAAATTGAACATCTTGCCATGGAAATAATTTTCTATAGAAGAATTTATAATGTAAATCAACAGTTACAGTGATAAAACACGCTAGGACAGCAGAATGATGGATTTTTGTTGTCCCTTGTTGTTGTTGTTTGTTGGTTTTATAGGATTTTGTTTCTGTTTCGTTTATCAGTTTAGTTTCTCTGTTTCTGGACACTGGCAAGGTTTTATCTAATTCCAGTCCCATCGACTTTTTTGGGACACACCCTGCTCCTCCATCTGCTGTATTAAATAATTTGAACTGTTATCTTGCAGTTGAGATTTTTCAAGATCCATTTGAAGACCACAATAATTAATTTATTCATTAAAAAAAACCTAACACCTATTGGGCACCTACCACATTCCAGGCACTGTTTTGGGCACTTGGAACACAAACCAAAAAGGATTGTTGAATTCATGAGTTTATATTCTATATGCTACCTAGTAAATAAAAAGTAAACTGTATGTTAGTATGTAAAAAGGTGATTAGTGCTATGGTAAAAATAAATAAAATGGAGCCCAGAAAGACAGAATATGAGTGGAGGCAGTTGCAATTGTACACAGGGTGATGAGGAAAGACTTAAAGGAGTGTAAGAGGTTAGCAGTGGGGATAGCAAGGAAGGAGCCTTCTCAGAGAGACAGCCAGTGCAAGTGACATAAGGTGGAATTACATCTCCTGAGTTCAAGGAAGGGAAAGATGGCCAGTGTTCCTCTAATGGAGTGTGTGAGGAGAAAAGTAACAGGAGAAAGGGTCAGAAGATAATAGGGGGACTCACGAGCCCCTCAAGTTCTTTGGATTTTATTCTTAGGAGGATGGAAAGCTTTTGGACGTTTTTGAAGTAGGGAGTGACATGATCTAACTTAAGTTGTGATGGGTTCACCCCGGTTGCTCTGTGGTGACCACAGACAGGGCAAGGCTCCCAGGAAGGTCAGATGGGAAGTTGCTGCCATTTCCAGATGTGACAACATGGTGACACAGACCGGAAAATCAGCTGTGGAGACGATGAGAAGTGGTGGGATAATAGATACGTTTAAAGGTAATGTTGTAGGATTTGCTGACAGATTGATGTGAGGAAAAACGAAAGAGAAGTCAGAGATGGCTCTAAGGGTTTTGTTTTAAGCAACCAAAAGGATGGAGACGTCACCACTTGTAAAACACATAGCCAAAGAGTAGACTTCAGTGGAGCAAGAAGTCTAATGAAAAGTGGAGATTGGACTTCTGGTTTCTTGTCTGGCACATAGGAAACTCAGAAGCCATCACTCAATTACAACAAGTAAAAAACTGAACAAACTGAAAAATCGTCAACTTTTCTCAGATCCGTTAGCGAAGGAAGCTCACAGGACAAACTGATACTGTCCAAATTGGGGAGACAGACAGATGAATGCACAGAATCACAACTCACTGGGGAAGAAATTCATGAGCAGAAACCACCATGGGAAGCAGTGCCAATGTTGGAAAACCTGACTTGTAATTGATGAATTGCTGGAGCCTCAGGGCCGGCAAGTTTGAGAGTTTAAAACTTCAGGGGACCCAGTCATAGGGGCACCCACACAGGTTTGTGAGTTTTCCCTCCAGAAACTCTACCAGGTCCTTGCAGTGAACATCACAGGAAAATCTCTATGTGCTTTCAACAGAGAAGGAGAAAAGGAAAATTTTTAAATTTAAAATTTTTAATTTTAATTTTAAAATATGCCAGAGCATTCTGTTCTTAGTAAGGCTTGCTTACTGGGGTTAAAAACCTGCTGGGGTTTTATCATGTCCCAGCCTCCTAGAGGAAGGGAAATGCCCAACTGCCCCCTCTAACCATTCTATCTCACCTAAGGGAAGAAAAAAGTTGAGAAGCACTGATAAAACTCATAGTCCAGGAGCTCAGTGTCACTATTAGACTGAGACCTACCCACAGGACATTAGACTGCTTCCCCTCTCATCACACCTCATCACTACATTACTAGCCGCCTTTTATCTAGTATGTCATGTTCACCTTTCAAAAATTTCAAAAAATGTTACAAGACATACTAAAAGGAAAAAAAAAAACACCATTTGAAGAGACCGAACAAGCATTAAAGCCAGTCGGAAATGACAGGAATGTTGGAATTACTAGACCAGGAATTAAACAAACAAACAAACAATGATTAATATGCTAAAGGATTTAATGCAAAAAGTAGACAACATATAAGAAAAGATGGATAATGTAAACACAGAGATATGGAATTCTACAAAAGAATCAAAGATGAATACTAGTTATCAAAAGCACTGTGACAGACGTGAAGAATACCTTTGATGGATTCATTAGGAAACTTGATACAGCTGAGGAAAGACTCTCTGAGCTTGAGGACAGGACAATAAAAATTTCTAAAACTGAAAAGCAAAGAGGAAAATCCAGGTCATACCACCTGGTAAGCCACTTGGACTAGCAGAAGCACTAGCTAAGATTGAGAGGAACGGAATATAAGTGGCAAGGGAAAAGGTAATGAAAATCATCTAGAGCCTTGGGACCCACTGCACCAACAAGGCTTGTAGTTCATCCTGTTCATTCTTGTAAATTTTTCCCTAGAAATTATGATGACCACCATCTGGAAGAAGTTGTGACTTAAATGTTAGATGCAAATGATCAGAACAATGCGCAGGATGCAACACTAAGGGAAATTGTTCTTGTTGTATCCAGATCCCACTTGGATCCCCTTTATCATTTCTGTCTGCCCACCTCCCAGCTTTTATGCAACTTTGCCTCCAGTGGCCTACAACTGTGACTCTTCTTTGGCCTACTGTCCTCAGGCTCCCTGAGCCACTTGTGCAGAGAGCTGGAAGTACGTGGACTTTACATTCTCACCATGCCCATGCCCTTGCTCCGTATCTGGTCCTTCACAAGGGACAAACTGATGTGGCAGGGTATAACCAGCTTACTTGCCTTGGCTCAGCACAAACTCTGAAGTGTTCATTTACACTCCAACATTCTCTTGAAGCATCAGGCCTAAGATACCTCCACAAATTATGACCTTGCTTGGTTTCTTCTCCTGTCTTCTTACCCTTCCTTCATTTAATTTCTGGCTTCTCTGCAGAGCACTTCCCTTGTACAACAATTCTTAGCTCAGAGTCTGCTTCTGGGAAGCTTAACCTAAAACATTTTGCTTTAAGCTCTCATTGCACTTTGTACTTCCACTTGATATTACTCAACTCACGGGCAATTGATTGTTCAAAGTCTGTCCTTCTACTGGTACATTAATTGCATAAGTGGAGGGACTGGATTGTCCCTACTGCTGCATTCCTGGGTCTAATCTAGTTTATGGCACATAGATGCAAATACAAACCGGATTATGAATGAATGAATGAATGAATGTATGAACCAAGAGGGTCAAGATTAATTCGTGAATTAATGACACCTTTGTAAGTCTTTTTTTAAAGAAACAATGCTTTATTTTTTAAAAGTAGATTTAATTAATTAACCAAAGATAGATAAGCAAGCCTTATTACTGAAAAATAGAAGGAAGTCCTTAGGAAAATGCATGTCGGTGTCCAACCTTCTGGGCATTCTTTCTCCATACTGTGTACTCTGATCACTTTTCTTTTTTTTTTTTTTTTAAAGATTTTATTTATTTATTTGACAGAGATAGAGACAGCCAGCAAGAAGAGGGAACACAAGCAGGGGGAGTGGGAGAGGAAGAAGCAGGCTCATAGCAGAGGAGCCTGATGTGGGGCTCGATCCCATAATGCCGGGATCACGCCCTGAGCCGAAGGCAGACGCTTAACCGCTGTGCCACCCAGGCGCCCCTCTGATCACTTTTCTTAAAAGAGAAGACAGAATCAAGACAGGAGCCAAGCAGGTACCCAATCGCACTGGGTACCAAAGTTATTCTAGTCATTCTTCCCCTTAGTTTCCATCCTTATAGCTACAATGGACTGAATGATGTTCAGAATATCTGATTCTTTGAACCATATCAGCAAGACATAACACATGGCGAGAGCCCCAAATCACCACTGCTGCTGCTCATGTCTGCTAAGCAAGGCCTCAGCAAATGGTTCAGGTCATTAGAGCAGTAAATACAGGAGGGAAAACTTGCACATTAATCGACACATGGGGAGCTCTTCATTGGCCAGAAAAGGAACTGACAATCTCTTGGTGTGTGTTCTCAGTCACTTAATGACACCATATTGCTGCGAGTAGATTTCCTGAATAATTTTAAGGCAAAGAATACAGAAGAGAAGGCCCCATGGAAAAAAAAAAAACCACAAAAAAACAGAGTCAGTTTTCTCTGCTAGTCTGCCTAGAATTTTAACTACCAAACTAAGCCAATTTGAATTCTTTGTTTTTTAAATCTTTTTTCAAGTCCTCTTCTTCCTCTGTGAGATGAATACACTTCATGCAATACAAATGCCAATTTTGAGTTGTACCATGGAAAAAGATGTGTTTATTAATCCTGGGAACTTGGCTCCAACTTGCACCATCTTCCTTTGGGAGCTAAAGAAATTTTGGTAAGATAAAAGAAATTAGGGTCCCTCCTGCAAGTTGAAGAGATTCTCAGGGCAGAAAAAGTCAATGTATATTGGCTGCGAAGATGTTTTCTTTATAAAAGCCCCATGCTAACATTTCAGAAAGAGCTATAACAGCTGAGAAAAGAACGAGGACTATGCTTGACTTTATCCACTAAAAGAAAAGATAATTCAGGTAACTTTTAACTCAATAATTAAATCTTTGTTTAAGTATGAATGCAAATTAGCTGTCTTAACATATAAATAATTTATGTGTTCCAAACTTCAGATGAAAGGTTTGTTCACAGAAGCAAATGTAAAAAGGAAATAAAATCCCTTGGTCTAGTGGTAGTAGTGTTGTTTTATTTTGTTTGCTTTTATTGTGGTTGATTTAGAAGTTCCTTCTTGCTGCTCCTGTGGCTTGATAGTCACTTGATAAGGCAGCCTGATGGTTTTTAATTCCTGAATTTATACTCTAGTTCTGTCAAAAAATTCAATGAGCTTAAAAAAGAAGACGCTGGAATGGTTAATACAGATTAATAAATCAGGAAAGGAAAATAAGGACTGAGAAAAAAATAGGATGCTAACCATAGTGGTTATTGTTGCTACATGACTGAACTTCTAAAATTGGCTCAAGACTTCTTGACAGCCAGACAAAAGGTAAGTTTATTTATTTTAACATTTTTTAAAAGATTTTATTTATTTATTTATTTATTTGAGAGAGAGCACACGAGAGAGAGAGAGAGAGAGAGAGCATGAGCAGGGGAGAGGGGCAGAGGGAGAGGGAGAAGCAGACTCCCCGCTGAGCAGGGATTCCAAACGTGGGACTTGATCCCAGGACCCTGGGATTAGCACCTGAGCCAAAGGCAGCTATTTAACCATCTGAGCCACCCAGGTGCCCCAAATGTAAGTTAAAACACACCAAATAAGAGAGGGGAAAAAACCCAACTAATTCACTATATGAGACAAAAACATTTTCCAATTATAAATTTTAGACTGAAACATTCATTTGCGAGCATATATAACAGATCCTATTTGATTAGTGCACATTATGCTTGGTAACATTTTTACAGCAAACACATGGCCATCTCACAAAAACATACTTGGTTAATTATTTAATGCAGCTGGGTGAAGGTGATTCCATGAACCAAGCTTATATGGCAAACTCCGGTGTTCTAATTTGTTATGCTTTTATTTTTTTTAAATTGTTTTTTTTTAGGGGGCTGCTGAGGGAGAGAGAGAATCTTACGCAGGCTCCACACCCAGCACAGAGCCTGATGCAGGGCTCAATCTCACGACCCTGAGACCATGACCTGAGATGAAATCAAGAGTCAGACATTTAACCAACTGAGCCACCCAGATCCCCCCTAATTTGTTTTAATAACAGTTTAAAATTACCAAAAATAGTGAATACTTTATTTTTCCTAAATGGAATTTAGTCAGCCAGGTTTTTATTTAGAGCTAGATGACTGAAAAATTAGATCATACTTTCTGACCAAGATTGAAAATCATATTTTTATACTGACTATGCATTGAAGAAGGCTCCCCATTTTTTGGAAACCAAATGAGCAAGTGGATGAAGTGATCTTTTCCTTTAAGAGCTGACACACAACCTACTAATCTCTTTTGGATTCACTGATGATCCATCAATGCCCACAGGTGAGCATTTGGTAGAAAGCCAGTAAATTTTGTTAGGAGAAGACTTTAGATCTGACCCAATATTTAAATAAACCACGGAATTTGATACCCTTACTTTGCAAAACATGATGTTAGCTTATAGCACTTTTTCTTTTTGAGAAAATACAATGATGCCAGTGATCACAGCTTCCCTTTCTACGTGACAAAATACGCTTTAGCTATAACAATGACAATAGCGATAGTAGTGATTATAGCGTTATTTATCACAAACTTATTTGTGAAGCACTGTTTCCAGTGATTTACAAATAACTCATGTAATTGTCACAAAAAATATGTGAATTATTTGAATTATTATCTCCACCGTACAGATGAGAATACTGAAGCAGGAAGCTCAAGGTCACACAGCTGATAAGAGTTGGAGCTCAGGAACTATAATTTAAAGACTGTGCTCTTTTTTTTTTTAATGATTTTTTATTATATTATGTTAGTCACCATACAGTACATCCCTGGATTCCGATGTAAAGTTCGATGCTTCATTAGTTGTGTATAACACCCAGTGCACCATGCAATATGTGACCTCCTTACTACCCATCACCGGTCTATCCCAATCCCCCACCCACTACCCCTCTGAGGCCCTCAGTTTGTTTCTCATAGTCCATAGTCTCTCATGTTTCATTCCCCCTTCTGATTACCCCCCCCTTTCTTTATCCCTTTCCTCCCCTACCGATCATCCTAGTTCTTACGTTCCATAGATGAGAGAAATCCTATGATAATTCTTTCTCTGCTTGACTTATTTCACTTAGCATTATCTCCTCCAGCGCCGTCCATGTTGCAGCAAATGTTGAGAATTCATTCTTTCTGATAGCTGAGTAATATTCCATTGTATATATGGACCACAGCTTCTTAATCCAGTCATCTGTTGAAGGGCATCTCGGCTCCTTCCATGATTTGGCTATTGTGGACAATGCAGCTATGAACATTGGGGTGCATATGGCCCTTCTCTTTACTACGTCTGTCTCTTTGGGGTAAAAACCCAGTAGTTCAATGGCTGGATCATAGGGTAGCTCAATTTTTAACTTTTTAAGGGACCTCCACACTGTTTTCCAGAGTGGCTGTACCAACTTGCATTCCCACCAACAATGTAGGAGGGATCCCCTTTCTCCACATCCTCTCCAACAATTGTTGTTTCTTGCCTTGTCTATCTTTGCCATTCTAACTGGCGTAAGGTGGTATCTCAGTGTGGTTTTGATTTGAATTTCCCTGATGGCTAATGATTTTGAACATTTTTTCATGTGTCTGTTAGCCATTTGTATGTCTTCATTGGAAAAGTGTCTGTTCATATCTTCTGCCCATTTTATGATTTGTTTATTTGTTTCTCGTGTATTGAGTTTGAGAAGTTCTTTGTAGATCTTGGATACCAGTCCTTTATCTGTGGTGTCCTTTGCAAATATATTCTCCCATTCCGTGGGCTGTCTCTTAGTTTTTTTGACTGTTTCCTTGGCTGTGCAGAAGCTCTTTATCCTGATAAAGTCCCATAAGTTCATTTTATCTTTTATTTCTCTTGCCTTTGGCGATGTGTCGTGAAAAAGGTTGCTCTGGCCGATGTCATAGAAGTTGTTGCCTATGTTCTCCTCTAGAATTTTGATGGATTCCTGTCTCACTTCGAGATCTTTCATCCATTTGGAGTCTATTTTTGTGTATGGTGTGAGAGAGTGGTCAAGTTTCATTCTTTTGCATATAGCTGTCCAATTTTCCCAGCACCATTTATTGAAGAGACTGTCTTTTTTCCACCGGATGTTTTTTCCTGCTTTATCAAAGATTAGTTGCCCAAAGAGCCGAGGGTCCATTTCTGGGTTCTCTATTCTGTTCCATTGGTCGATGTGTCTGTTTTTGTGCCAGTACCATGCTGTCTTTGTGATCACAGCTTTGTAGTACAGCTCGAAATCCGGCATTGTGATGCCCCCAGCTTTGTTTTTCCTTTTCAACAGTTCCTTGGAGATTCGGGGCCTTTTCTGGTTCCATACAAATTTAAGGACTATTTGTTCCAGTTCTTTGAAAAATGTCCTCGGTATTCTGATCGGGATAGCATTGAAAGTATAGATTGCTCTGGGTAGCATGGACATTTTAACTATGTTAATTCTTCCGATCCATGAGCATGGAATATTTTTCCATCTTTTTATGTCTTCCTCAATATCTTTCAAAAGTGATCTATAGTTTCTAGCATATAGGTCCTTTACGTCTCTGGTTAAGTTAATTCCAAGGTAACGCATGGTTTTTGGTGTTATTGTAAATGGGATGGATTCCCTAATTTCTCTTTCTTCAGTCTCGTTATTCGTGTATAGAAATGCAACTGATTTCTGGGCATTGATTTTGTATCCTGCCACCTTACTGAATTGTTCTATAACTTCTAATAGTTTGGGAGTGGATTCCTTTGGGTTTTCCATATAGAGTATCATGTCATCTGCAAAGAGAGACAGTTTGACTTCTTCTTTGCCGATTTGGATACCTTTGATCCCTTTTTGTCTTCTGATTGCTGTTGCAAGGACTTCTAGTACTATGTTGAACAATAGTGGTGAGAGTAGGCATCCTTGTCATGTTCCTGATCTTAAGGGAAAGGCTTCCAGCTTCTCCCAATTGAGAATAATATTTGCTGTAGGCTTTCCATAGATGGCTTTTATGAGATTGAGAAATGTACCCTCTATTCCTACACTCTGAAGGGTTTTAATCAGGAAAGGATGCTGTATTTTGTCAAATGCTTTTTCTGCATCAATTGAGAGGATCATATGGTTCTTGAGTCTTTTCTTGTTGATATGATGTATCACATTGATTGATTTGCGAGTGTTGAACCATGCTTGCACATCCAGGTATGAATCCCACTTGGTCATGATGGATAATCCTTTTTTGTACTGTTGGATTCTATTAGCCAGGATCTTGTTGAGGATGTTGGCGTCCATATTCATTAGGGAAATCGGTCTGTAATTCTCCTTTTTGAGGGGGTCTTTGCCTGGTTTGGGGATCAAGGTAATATTAGCCTCATAGAATGAGTTTGGTAGCTTTCCTTCTGTTTCTATTTTTTGAAATAGCTTTAGGAGAATAGGTATTATTTCTTCTTTGAATGTTTGGTAGAATTCCCCAGGAAAACCGTCTGGGCCTGGAGTTTTATTATTTGGAAGGTTGTTTATCACTGACTCAATTTCTTCATAGTTAATTGGCCTATTTAAGAAATCTATTTCTTCCTGTTTCAGTCTTGGTAGTTTATAGGTTTCCAGGAAGGCCTCCATCTCTTCCAGATTGTTTAGTTTTTTGGCATATAGCTGTTGATAAAAGTTTCTAATAATCCTTCCAATTTCATTGGTGTTGGTATGACCTCTCCTTTTTTCATTCATAATTTTATTAATTTTGGTCCTTTCTCTTTTCTTTTGGATAAGTCTTGCCAGTGGTCTGTCNCTGATTGATTCTCTCAAAGAACCAGCCTCTAGTCCTGTTGATCTTCTCTACTGTACTTCTGGTTTCTAATTCATTGATTTCTGCTCTAATCTTGGTCAACTCCTTCCTTGTCAGTGGGTTAGGCCTGTCCCTCTGTTGCTGTTCCAGTTTCTTGAGGTGAGAATATAGAAACTGCATTTTAGATTTTTCTATTCTTTTGAGTGAGGCTTGGATGGCTATGTATTTCCCCCTTAGGACTGCCTTTGCAGTATCCCATAGGTTTTGGACCGTTGTGTATTCATTCTCGTTGGTCTCCATAAATTGTTTAATTTGTTTTTTGATTTCCTGGTTTATCGAGTCATTCTTGAGCAGGATGGTTCTTAGCCTCCAAGTGTTTGAGTTTCTTCCAGGTTTTTCCTTGTGGTTGAGTTCCAATTTCAGAGCGTTGTGGTCTGAGAATATGCAGGGGATAATTTCAATCTTTTGGTATTGGCTGAGACCTGTTTTGTGTCCCAGAGCATGATCTATTCTTGAGAATGTTCCATGGGCATTTGAATAGAATGAGTATTCTTTGGTTCTGGGGTGTAGTGTTCTATATATATCTATGAGGTCCAACTCATCGAGTTTGGCATTCAAAGCCTTTGATTCTTTGCTTAGTTTTTGCCAGGGTGTTCTGTCTATTTCTGATAGTGGGGTGTTGAGGTCCCCTACTATTACTGTGTTCTTATCTATATGTCTCTTTATTTTGGTTAAGAGTTGGCTTGTGTATCTTGCTGCTCCCCTGTTGGGGGCATATATATTAATAATTGTCATATCCACTTGTTGAATACTTCCTTTAAGAATAATATAGTGCCCTTCTGTATCTCTCTCTATGGCCTCTAGTTTAAAATCCAGTCTATCTGATATGAGAATTGCTACTCCAGCTTTCTTTTGAGGTCCATTTGCGTGGAAGATGGTACTCCATCCCTTTACTCTCAGTCTGAATGTATCTTCGGGTTCAAAATGAGTCTCTTGTAGACAGCAAATGGATGGGTCATTTCTTTTTATCCAATCTGCAACCCTGTGGCGTTTTATGGGAGAGTTTAAGCCATTTAGATTGATAGAGATTATTGACAGATATGATTTTAATGATGCCATTTCTCTTTAAAGTCTTTGTATCGGTTGTGACTTGCTGCTCTATATCACTCTTGGAGCCTTTTTACCTTTATAGAGCCCCCCTTAATATCTCCTGTAGGGCTGGTTTCGTGGTTACGAAATTGGTTAATGATTGGCGATTTTGGAACGTCTTTATTTCTCCATCAATTCTGAATGACAGCTTTGCTGGATAAAGGATCCTTGGCTGCATGTTTTTCTCTGAAAGAGCTTTAAAAATGCCCCCCCAAGCCTTTCTCTCATTCCANAGCCCTTTCTCTCATTCCAGGTCTGTGTAGACAGGTCTGATGTAATTCTGATATCTTTGCCTTGGTACATGAGGAATTTCTTTGCCCTGGCTGCTTTCAGTACTGTATCCTTGGATCTAATATTTGTGTATTGCACTGTGACGTGACGTGGCGTAGGTTTGTCGTGGTTGAGCTTGGGAGGGGTGTTCTCTGCCTCTTGGACAGGAATGATTGTTTCCCTCGCTAGATTATGGAAGTTTTCAGCTACAATTTGTTCAAATATCTCTTCTAGACCTCTGTTTTTCTCCACCCCCTCAGGTATGCCGATGATTCTGACATTGGATCGTTTCATTGAGTCAGAAATCTCCCGTAACCTGCATTCGTGGGCGTGGATTTTTTTAAGTCCAGCTTCTGTTTTCGTTTTTTCTTCTACTAACCCATCCTCCAATTCGTTAATACGTTCCACTGCCTCATTTACCCTGGCCGTCAGAGCCTCTAGTTTTGACTGCATTTGGCTCATAGAATTTTTAATTTCTGTCAGATTCGCTCTCATTTCCATCCTTCGGGATTCTATGTTCTCAGTAACATTTTCGTTAATACTTTTTTCAAGTCTACTCATCATCCTGACCATTGTTACTCTGAATTCCATTTCTGATAATTTGGTTTCATCCATATCCATTATTTCTGTGGCAGAGGCCACAGACTCACTGTCTTTTCTTTGCTGGGGGAGGGGCTTTTCCTTCTCGTCATTCTGATGAGGAGAGGTTGCAGGGTTGTCCAGAGCCCAAATTATTGACTGGGACCCAGGCCATCCATTATTTCTGTGGCAGAGTCTTAGGGATGTGGGCTTCTTCTTTAAAGGTTTTATTTATTTATGTGGCAGAGAGCCAACCAGCGAGAGAGGGAACACAAGCAGGGGAGTGGGAGGGGAAGAAGCAGGCTCCCAGCAGAGGAGCCCGATGAGGGACTCCTTTCCAGAACGCCGTGATCACGCTTAAGCCGAAGGTAGGCGCTTAATGACTGCATCACCCAGGCGCCCCGGGATGTGGGCTTCTTGATTTTTCAGCCTGCCTTCTGGGGGAGGGGCCTGCCACACCGATACTCAGACAACCCTGTTTGGGTAGGGTCTCCACATCCCCTGTGAGGGGGATGGGGATGGGCACGCTGAGAGCCGGTATTTCCAGGCCTTTGTTATCTGGCGGTCTGCTGTGTCTCTTCTGAGAGTCAGAGCAGCAGCAGCCGAATCTCAGCCTCTGTCACAGAACAGAGGGATTGCGGCCCATTCTCCACTGATGTTCTGGCCACTTTAACTCTGTTTCTGTTGGTGCTGCTCAATCCTGCAGCGTCCCGGGATGTGCGCCCCACACCCGGGGTCCCAGCCCTCACTTCCAGGGCCAGCGCGTCTCTGTCCTTTGTGTTTCTAACCCCGCCAGCCTCCCCGCGCGCTCCCGGAGCTCCCAGTCAGTCTGGATCCAGTGAGCACACCAGGATTCCGGAGTTCCATGAGATGCCTGGTGGTGCGCGCTCCCGGCTCACGGTCTCAGTCTGCTGTCTTGCGAGTGCCCTCCGCAAGTCGACCCACTCCCCCGTGTAGGTGGCTACTGCTTCCCGGCACCCGAACGTGGCGGCTCCCTCCCCCCTCTGTTTATCTTCCGATATCTGTGCGCGGTTTCAAGCCTCCCCGCTTTGCACCTCAATATTCAGCACTGGAGATGTTCATTTGTAGAGATCCAGATGTATCTTCCTTTGTCTCAGGCTGATTCTGTGGATGTTCAGTCTGGTCTGGTACCTATCCAGCTCGTCTCAGGGGACCGGCTGAAAAAGGGGTCCCCTACTCCTCCGCCATCTTAACTCTGGATTCTAAAGACTGTGCTCTTAACCACTATGTTTAAAAAGAACAACTATAAGAATTAGGATGGGGGAAACACACTTATCATGTAATACTTCCCAAGAACCACCGGACAGTCTACAGTGGAAATTCAACAGGATACTCAAATTAACCATTCTCCAGGGTTACTTGATAGAAGATCCACGAAAGAAAATAAACAGGGTTCTCATCCCTCTGTAATAACCAACTAGAAAAAATGTAATAGAACAAACATCTCACCCACAAAATCAACAAAAACCATAGAGCATCTAGGAATAAATGCCACAAAAGATGTGTCAGACCTTCATGAATAAAGCTGCAAAGCATAATGAAAAGATATAAACAAATCTAAATAAATTTAAAGAGTAATGGGTGGGAAAACTTAATGCTCTATTTTAGATGGATCCATTCCAATCAAACTCTAAGGCAGGATTATTTATGAATGTTGATAATTAATCTCTGAAACTCATCTGGAAGACAAAGAGTCCGGACTGAAGAAAAACAAGTTGGCGAGATATAAAGAAGACATAGGAATTTTAAGTAACAGTATTGGAGGAGCTCAAGAAGAAGATGTGACCTGGGGTTGACCCCAGAGCAGGACCCGGGCCATCGGAGGCTCCTCTGCACACCCCCGACACTGTTCCTGCAGCTGGGTGCACTTCCAAGCACTGTAGCTTTGAGAGAGCCATGAGTTATTGAGAGCGTCTGGATGGTACACGTGACCAAGCCCCATTAAGGCCTCTCTATATAAACTCCTGAGAGCCTGGCGGACAGGTGTGAAGCTGTCCTTAGCCTGCAGCCCCCCACGACCAACCCCGTAAGTAAGCTCCCTTGCTTATTGAAATTGCCACCTACCAGTCTGGGGTGGCCTGCCCCTTTCTAACGTCTCTGTGCCCTCTCTGTGTGAAGCCAGTTTCAGGTTTCACTCGGGGACTCTCAGAGGTTGCGAGCTAGCAACTGGGGACCCAGCCAGGAAACCAGCGGCACGGGTCTGGGGAAAATGGCGTCTGCAAGGGAAATCCTGAATTGGCCTTTAGACTTTGGGGGCGGGGGTGGGGCGGTATGTTAGATGCTTATGGATCCCCCCATGAGTAGAGGAATGACCCGGTAATGCCAGCTGGTGTAATGTGCAGGTTTGAGGACCAGCGCGGCAGAGCACTGTGCAGGGAAGGGAGGCTGCTGGCTGGAGGCCGGCGGGCTGGCCAGCGAGGCCCGACTGGAGGCCGGGAAGGGCTGAGGTTCTAGAATGACTCGTGTACCTCCACCACGCTGCACACTTTGGGGCTGGCAGACCAGGCGGGAGCGCAGGACAATTTGGAGAGCTTTGCAGGCCGGTTTGCAGAACTAGGAGGGTCCTCAGGCTGCCCCAGGTTAGGGTCTGAGTGCTTGTAACAGAGCCCGGTTAGGACGCTAAGAGGTGGAACCTTGGGGAAAGTGAGGAGAGCAAAGAGGAGGCTGTTGTGTTGATAGTGAAACGGATGAACTGTCCCATGTCACCTTTAGTGCAAGGGAAAGCAAGAGCAGCAGCATAAGCACAACCCCAGCCAGCAGGGCAGCCCCCAGTGCAGGAGCCATTCAGGGTAAGAGAATGTATGCCTGCTGGCTAATTGTTGCAGCGGCCAAGTTCCAGCAAGAGCCAGGATCCCCCGTGCCCTGGGAGTTCCCCTTCACAGGCCAAACTCCCCTGCAGGCTAGACTAATCCAATGCCTAAGGGAACGAGTAACTTGAACTCCCCTCTCCTCACCCCAGCGCCCTGCAGACACTGCCTTCAGGTAGGACAAGTGGTCATTTTCTCTGCTTCCTGCCCTGCCGGAGAAATCCCAATTCCCACCCCATGTCCCATAGCCACACAAGCTGAGCCGGGGGTATACTCCCTGGCTTCTTGCTGGGAGCATCTGTGAGGGAGAGGGTGGGCAGGGAACCCACAGAAAATTCAATGCCCAGGCGCCACCTTAAAGTTTTGGGAGTCATTTGGTTAGGTAAGATGTGCATTGTTCCAGAAGCTGTAATTTGTTCGCCAAAAAAAGAGGCAGAGCTAAAACAAAGCATTTATTTGGGGTCTCAGAATTGCAATTCAGGGAACACTGATCTTGGACAATAATCCAAACAGTCATCTGTGCACTCCTCCCCCCAGCCTCTCTCTGGGAACAAAAGTCAAGGGTTCTTAAAGACAAAAGGGAATGCTATGCTGTGTGTTATTTACAGAGTTCTGATTGGTATTGGTGACAGAAAACTAATCTTGATTGACTATAAATGGTTGCTAAAACTATAACTAAGCAAAGTCTCCCGTAGCAAGTTGCTTGGCCTTTAGGCTGTGCCCTTGGAATATTTGCAGTGTGGCCCAGTTTGAAAGTTTGTGGTTCCTCTGGTGAGGACGTACATAAGGCCTATCTTCTTAGTAGCCTCCTGGCTCCATTTTAAAACTCCTTGACATAAATGACCCCGATTCATTTCACCTTTCACATTTCCCCATTTTGATCAAGATCTTTCTCTCCAATCATCTGATCAACTATTGCTTTAATCCCATGTCACTGGGATGGACTTGTCCCAGGAAATCCTATCCCACATTAGGAAGATTTTTAAATTCTGGATGGTTTGTTTTAAGGAGTCACTGTCATTAGAGTCAGGCCACATGGAGCAACAAGGTGGCAGTCTAGAAATGGTTTCTAGGTCATATCCTCATCCGGGGCTTTGTTAAACTGCCTGGAGATTTAAGTGAATCAGTTCATCGGGTGACCATGAGCAGATGTTTATGAGTTTTAGATGGACCTTTCTTAGCAAGGTGATGAACATAAGAGCAATTAGCAATAACCTAAAAACCTCCTGGACAGTAGGCATTAATCCAGGATATTACGAATATTTATTAAGTATCTAAAGGCTCAATAAACTTATCAGTGTGCTAGAGCAGATCTAAGGAAGTGAAACCTATCAATTGTTGGCGAGTTGGCAAGGCCAGTGCAAATTCATATTTCATATTGTAACAAGATTGAATCCAGAGTAAAAATGGAATCCTTGCTGGCAACTCTCCTCATATTGTTTTCCTCTTTGCCCATGATTTCCTGGAGAAAACCTCAATCCCTTGAGGCCAGAGTGGTTTCATTACCTGCTCCAGTTCCATTTAGTCCCTTGGGGGGGGGGGCTTGTGAAAAAACCACCTGCTAATTCCTTCAATTCTTTTGGTCCATAAATCCATCCTGATGAAAAGCGTCTAACTTGGTCATCTGTGCAAACATAAGCTGTGCAGTTGGGTAAGTTGTAGCAGTGATTACAATTTTTCATAAGCCTTTGATCTGCCTAACCATACGTATAAAGATTAAAGTAATAAACCAGTTTGTGCCTCCTTCTTAACCATGATCCTATTCCTGATGATAACCAACTAAAGAGATGGAAGTAATCTCCAAGTCCTGGCATGTGTTCTACCTCAGCTAAAAGGTTGATAATATCCTTTATAGTTTTTAGTTCTTGTGTTATTTTGCTAGATTGAGTAACATAAAAATAGCATTCTTCTAATAGGGCTCAAGTACATCTTCGTTGGGCCATTAAGATACCAAGTGCCCTTCTAATTTGTAAGATAACTTCTGCCAGTCCATCAATTTGAGTTCGTTGGTACTCAAATGCTTGAACAGAAGTACTGAATGTGGTGGCCATGATTATGGATAGGTTGTATATTGCCTTTTCTAAGTCTGATACACCAATCCAAGGAAAAAAGTCTTGGACAAGGGCATGACCAAGACACTTTCTGTCTACAACTGGGTTATTGGTTGACATCCATCTAAAAAGTGTAATCTTCCCAGCCTTTCCAAAGCCTTTTTAATTGATAAGAGAAGGATCCCAGATTTGGTATAGGAGAAGTAGAAGGAACAGCCTTTCTAATGGTGGCATCAGGGGCAAGGATAACAACTCCAACACACCCTTTCCATGCAATAGATTGGAGTAAATATTGGTGCCACAGAAATACCAAGGGAAATACCAGAACCTTCTAGGGACAAAGCATAAGTGGGACTCCTCCCTTTTATCAGCTTCAGAAGAAGAAATCTCATGATTAAAAATGTGGTCCTCTTCAGAGTACATGATAATCCAATTTATTGGAATCATGTGAGTGATTGTAGGAGCATCTTCTATTTCTAAGTACTTGAAGCAATAAATGAGTTTGATTGTTGGGAGTCCGTTTTGGACTAAGTTATGGGATGTTTCCAAGAAAAAGATAGGTGGAATTAAGCGTCCACCATTTCTCAGATTTCTGATTAATTCTCCCTATTATCCATTAAGAGAAGTACATCTGCTTCCCAGTATCCAGTTCCCTATAAATGTCATTTCCCCACCATAAGAATACATTAAAGAAATTATACTGCAGTTGTGTAGACTTCAATGTGGAATGAATTCATGATCATCTAAATCCTATAAAAACCAAACATTCAAGGGAAGATAACCTAATGTCCCATCAATGCCACTTTTATTTTTAAAACATAAGGAAAGATCATTAGTCAATGTCCAGGTTTGAGAGGTATTCTCTTTTGAGCCGGGACAACCCAATGGAAGGCAATTCTATCTAGGGCATGTTTTCAGATAGAAGTTGGTGAGTAACTTCAAAGATGATAGGGGCCACAGGCAGGCCACCCCAAGATGAACCACTTTGACATGAAGATTATTTTGAAGTTGAAGGCAACTGAGACTCTGTAGGCTCAAGAGAAACTTATTGCGCCTCCCTTAACCACCTAGAAGAATCAAATTGGGAGTCTTTCCCAGACTAATGGTTATTACTAGAGATAAATTTTATGAGTGACCCACCTGTATGGCAGGGCAAACATCTAATTGCCAAACACCTGCTTTTCTTATTGCCTGGGACTTGTAATCTTTCCCTCAAGTCCTAGACTCCTACTCTTAGTTCAGCCTATCTTACATAGGGCCAGCAGAAGGTAAGATTTCTTACCATGTCAGTCTCCCTGAATCTATCTGTGGAGTCTGATGGAGTGAGTGTGTTGAGTGTCTTGTTCTCTAAATTTAGGTTAGCAGCAGAAAATATTTGTGGAACTATTTCCTCGGGCTTATAGACTCTTTGGTAAATATGGTAGAATATTCTCCAGCTACTGACCCATTTTCTCCCAAAGATAGACTTTGTTTTGCTTTGTGTCTTCTATGTTTGTCATAATGTGCAGAGGAGGTAAAGGCTGTTGCTAATAGACCTCTTGGAAGCCAATGCTACAAAATTGATAGGCACTGGTTGAGCACTTAAAAGCTGTTAGAGCGCTTGCCACCTAACTCAAAGATTCCAGTGTTAGGATAAGTTGGCCATAGAATTGGTTAGATTGATACTAGGTCATCTGCCAACCTCAAGAAAATGTTGATGCATGGAAATACACTGTAAAACAACATAGTTCCCACCCTACAGTGCATCCTTCTAGGCATTGGTTTGACTGAGAGATGCAAGGCTTGGACAAAGCTGTTAATGTGCATATGCTGGATAAGATTTTTCCTTTCATCTTGCTCATGTCGTAACAGCTTGGCTTTATGACCACTGAGAATATTTTCTTTGGTATCTGCCATCTGGAGAGTGCCCTTCCTGAGGTGTACCTTGATAGCCAGTTGAATAGAGTGTGTTTCTGAGTCTCTGACCATGCCAGTTATCAAGGGAGTGTTATGAGAAGTCCCAGCCTATAAGAATCTTTGTTATCTGAACTTTCATTCCCTGTTAGTGCTAGAGAACCTCACTTGCCTAGTGTCCCACATTAGCGGGTGTGTGACTGGAGGCGTCTGATGTTTTCGGAGGAGACCGGAGACTCCGTTTTCACTACATCATCCTTACTGCCTATGCAAAGAAGGCCTTTTTTTCCCTTACATTGCCTGGTGAACTGGGGAGACCTGGCCCTGAGGCCTCAATCCAGCCCATCCCAAAGATGTTGCTGAAGATTCTTGGTCTCATCAAGAGAAAGAACTCAAGGAAATATACAACACAGTGGGCAAGTGATACAAGCAAGAAAGTTTATTAAAGTATATTCACTCACAAGACGGGAGAGTGGGCAAGCCTGAGGGAGAGCATGAGCTGCATGCCCTGGGTTTCTATCTTTTATTGACAGCTGTTAACTAGGAGGTGGAATATTCATGACTTGGGGTGAGATTACTTGGAGGCAGGGTTTCAGCCCCCCCACCTTTTTTTCCTTACTTGGTCAGGGGTTTCTGGCCTCTTTTTCAGCCATTTTGGGTCTGTGTTTTGACCCGGCTTCTTATGGCTTTGTTTTGGAGTGCTGCCAGGACAGGTGTCTGACTTTCTGGATAGCTGGCCATGACTACTTCTTTGCTGGTCTATAGGTATCCTGTTAGAACCTAACTAATTGCCTCTAACAGTTAGGCTGACTTTGGAAGTAAACTTTTGGATTGTGCGGGCCGCATCTTAAATGCCCTCTTTGGAAACTTCTTGTGTTTGTGGTTAAGCCATTAAAAGGCTTATTGGTTTGAGTTACTACTGAAATTAATAAGATACTACTCATCAATGGAGAGATGATGGATCCTTTAAATTGGTTATATTTAAAATACATATTTTTATAAAGAGCTCTAAATTCTTATTAGCATAACAGCCACAGGGACTCCCTTGACAAAATAAAAACAAATTAGACTTGAGATAAAAATATCCATATCCAAAGCGAAATCCCATTCTCAAAATCTACCCTCATATGCCGGTTTTAAATTGCCTTTTCCTACAAAATTTGCAGAGAGATTATTTGACTATATTCACAATCTTCCCTTCACAGTGGAAACAGGTGACCAAAATTTCTCTTGGGCCCTCCTACAAATGATCAGTGAAAAGCCAGTGTTCAGGGGCTAATAGAAACAAGGTTGAATTATATATCCAGAAAAATGTCTTGTTAAAATGCTTTATATAAACTTTACAAAGGCGCAAATCTTTCTCACTCATTTTAGTTACAAAATTTCCATGATACCAAAAAAAAAAAAGAAGAAGAAAAACCCCAAAAAAACCCCACAAAACACCAATAACAAAAAAATCTCCCTGATAGGGGCGCCTGGGTGGCACAGCGGTTAAGCATCTGCCTTCATTTCAGGGCGTGATCCCGGCGTTGTGGGATGGAGCCCCACATCAGGCTCCTCGGCTATGAGCCTGCTTCTTCCTCTCCCACTCCCCCTGCTTGTGTTCCCTCTCTCGCTGGCTGTCTCTATCTCTGTCGAATAAATAAACTAAAAAATCTTTAAAAAATCTCCCTGATAAAAAGAAGTGCGGATTTAGTTAAAAAGATAGGCCTGTCCCTTAATATTCAGCCTGTAATCCAGGTCTTTGGGGAATTAGAAACAACAGTCTTCGCCTTACAAACCTCCACAAAACCAAAATACAACTCTAGAAATTAATCAAAGCCCACCTATCTTTACTAATCTCAGAACCTCCCCTATTCCTCTCAAAATGTTTGATCAGGATATGGGAACAAAACCATCCTGTTTAAGGGGGGTGGGGGGGATAGATTTTAAATAGGAATTATCCTGAAACCCTAGGGGGAATCTTTTGTTTTTATTTTTACATTCTTTCTCTGTCCCCTGAAATTATAAACTTTGCCTTTGAAATGTAAACATAGCCCACAATTACCTGAGACTGAAGGGAGGAAAAAAAGGTAGGAAGGGGCCTGTGTAAAGTATAAACTGCTGAAAGGGCTCTCGTGCCCAGATAAGAGGCAGGTATGTCCAAATGTGCACCCTGGAGAAAACGTAGATTTTTTTCTCTGTCTTACGATATAAATTTTCTACACACACCACCTTCCCCCATTTTCTCTAGGACCTAAGAACCACTCTCTGAAATGCAAAATTTAGGGAGAAGTTGTTCATTAGAGAAAAAATGTATTTGAAAATGGGGCCTGTAATGTCCCCTCCACAAATAAAAACAAAAGCTGTAAGATTGTTTGCATTGTGCTTCAGTATTTGTATGTGTACATGCATGTTGTAAATGTGATTTTTCTCTACCTCCAGATGGTGTTGCTGAAATTAATTTGTAAAAGAGCTCTAGTTGGTTTGAAGGCAAGTTACTGGTAAAGATTGGGCATTCTAAAATTCAGAAAGATAAAAACTAACGTAAATGTTTTTCAAATTCCTGTGATCTGAGAAACTACTCGGCATTAAAGCTAATGGAAGGTTGTGGATTTAATTAAAATACACATGTTTTTTAGAGTTATCAGCATTAAATTATAAAGCTTTTATTCTGCATATATTTACTGAAAGTTAAATAAGTTCATGTTATCTCTTGCAAAATTTGTCAGGAAAAAATTTAGAATGCTTACTCTGTTTAACGTCCAGTAGATTTGTGGATAGTCTAAACATAATTGAGAACAAGGAAATAAATAAAATGAAAATGTCTGTAGGTAAACTTTTAAATAGTTTCTAAAATCTTTGGTAATCTGAAACTGTAAGTTTTACTAAGTTAATTGATGAGTAAGTTTAAATTCATCAAATACTATATCCTTTCCAAATAAGATAAAATAATGAAACATTAAGTCCTGAACATAAGTTGATCTACTTTGAGAAAAACTCAAGACAAATCTCTTAGTACAATCTTTCAATTTAGCATAAAACAAGTATACTATGAAAAAGCATGTTTTTAGAAGTTAGGAATATATTGATAAATTTGCCAATCTAAAGAATTCTGATGAAACACTGTTCCCAATTGCTTACTACTTAGTTATTACTAGAAAATAAGGTTTCTAAGTATTAAGAATTCTACTAAATAAGATTACTGAAAATAATAACTCTATGCAAGGAAAGTGAGATACGGGTTTTTGGTAAGAAAGTATAAGGAATATATATATATAATTTTTTTTTGAGGAGGTAAAATTTTTTTTACCTACAGTGAGACTGGTTATTTAGAGAGAGAATACTGAGAACAAAATCTGAATGGGGGGGGAGTTGTAGAAGGTTTATGGAGAAAGAATCTTTGGAAAGAAATTTTATACATGGTCAGTATTGGCTAAGGTTAGGATAAATTTAAGTAAATGAGGGTTTTTTAAAGGTTTGTTTGAAAGAGTGTGTGCAGGGAGAAGGGGGGAGGGGCGGTGAGAATCTGAAGCAGACTCCATGCTGAGCACGGAGCCTGTTGTGGGGCTCAGTCTCATGACCCTGAGATCACAACCTGAGCCAAAATCAAGAGTGGGGCACTTAACAGACTGTGCCACCCCAGTGCCCCTTAAGTAAATGAGTTTCAACATCAGAAGTACACTGATATAAAAATTGGTTTTGTTAAAAGGACAAAGTTTTCTTGAATTATCAATTTTTATAAACAAATTTTATCTTTTAAATTATCTGCCAAAAAAACCCAAAAAACCAACTTCTGTTTTTCCAAAACTTCCTGTTTATCAGGTCTTTGATTACCTAAAAAAAAGTCTTAATATTAAAAGCTAAATTTTGCTTACAACTATGCAAACTTCTGTATTTGCCTTTGATGTCTTTTATTGTCACTTTTGTTCAATGGGTAATTGTTTCATAATGATTTGTAATCGATTTAATGACCAAACCTTTTTTAATATTTTGACCTTCCCAAAATTAAATTCTAAAAGTCTTCTGACCACGGTGTAAGGTGTTCCAAAGGACCTATGGAACACTTAAAAAATTTCATGAGAAATTAAACAAAATTTGTGTTCTAAAAATCGTATAAAAGCTTTTTACAAATGTGCTACAGTGAGACTCATGGAGGGGGAAAAAAAGGCTGAGTACAGGTTTCTGATAACCTTAAGATCATAAAACTGAATTAGGTAAAAAAATAAAAATTTCCAGAAGTAGTGAAAAAACTGGATTCAAGCAAAACAATTAAAACATGGGACTGAATAAGGAGGATAACTAATTTTTATGATGTACGAAACAGACTTAAATCTGGAAAAACAAGTTTTTTGTTTTTATTTATTTTTTTAAGAACTTCTTTTAAGCTGACTCATAACAATTTAATTAAAATATACCTTTCTGGGGGTGCCTGGGTGGCTCAGTGGTTAAGCGTCTGCCTTCGCCTCAGGGGGTGATCCCAGCATTCTGGGATCGAGCCCCACATCAGGCTCCTCCGCTATGAGCCTGCTTCTTCCTCTCCCACTCCCCCTGCTTGTGTTCCCTCTCTCGCTGGCTGTCTCTCTCTCTGTCAAATACATAAATAAAATCTTAAAAATAAAATAAACCTTTCTGAATAAATCGAAATGTTTCTTTCTGCCTACCTAAACCCTCCAGAATTCAGAAACTCTGAATATTCTTATATTTTTATGGCAATATATTTGTATAAATTCAATAAGAATCTGTTCTTGTGACAGGATGCACTGAAAACATACTACACCAAAGCTTTGATTGCAGTGTCATATTTGAGAGGGACCGGTGTAGACTCAATATGACCAGACAGTTCTAAGGAACTAAGGTTGACTTTATGAAGCCAATTAATCCCCTTGGAAATATCAGACTGATGCCTTACTTACAGGGTTCACAGCACACTCAGTAGTTACCAGCTGCCTTAGAGGGTCAGTTCCTAGCAGGTAAAGAACCTCAGGCTACATGGGGGACCTTGAGAAGAGGGGAATTTATCCAAATCTGTAGGTATTGAGGGTGAAGTATGATGGCAAGTATTTGGATTGGCTTTTGGCCCTGAGAGGCTTAAAAAGTTCAATCTAGAGATTCGTTATGAAAAGTTTCAGCAAAGCAGGTTTTAAAGAGCCTATGTGATTAATTGCTATTCTTTCTGCACTTATATAACCAATCAGGCAAAGTGGTTTTTTTGAAACTAGGCTTATTTTGCAAACTATTTTTGATAGAAACAAGGGTGATTATAGGGAGAAAATGTAACACACCTTTTGTAGGTATTATATTTTAGTACAGTTTCTTATAAACTAGACTAGATCCTAATTTCTTCTAGTATTCTCCAATGCCTGTGTACAACTCTCAAAACTAACATTTTAAATTTCTCCCATATTTCTGACTTGGGAACTGAAACGACCCTTTTTCTTGAAGCCCTGCAAAATGAGTATAAACAAAGTAATAGAAACTTCAGAGAGATGACAATAGCTCAGTATAGGCCATCTTGGGGCCTGTTGTTCCGTGGGCCACACAAAGATCACACAAAGATCACCAGAGACCTTGAACCATAAAGGAGAAAGATCAGGTTGCCACCGCTTGCCCTCACTCTATCTGAAGATGCTTCAAGCTTGACATCTACAAATCTTTTCGACTGGCTACCCTCAGAACTCAAACTGGTTAATAGTTTGATACAATTATTAAGCACTATTTTAGTTTCCATAGAAATGCATCTCATTTAATGCCTGATTACTTGAATCCTAGGCCTAGCTTTGAAAACAAACCTGCATCACTGCCTCCTGAAAGGAGATGAACTAAACTGACCTATTGTCAAGACTGAGACTGTTTCATCTTATTGAACCAATCTACTAGCTTAACTCTTAATATGGAAAACTTAGAGAAGTTTCAGAGGAAGAAACTGTAGGGGCCAAGGACAGGCCAACACAAGATGGGCCACTTTAACATGGAGTTTATTTTGAGCTAAAAGCAATCGGAACCCTGCTGGCTCAAAAGAAATTTTGTATCCCTCTCTTAACTCCATTGAAGAATCCACATTGGGGGTCTTCTTATTTCCTGGAAATTGTGTTCCTTCTCTTTGAAATCTCAGACCCTTACCCCCTTCTTCTTAGTTCAGGATGACATACATACCTCATTTTGCCTGTCTTTGGAATTTCCATGTCTGTGGATTCCCTGTATGAATTAAGTTTTATTTTCTCCTGTTAATCTCTCTCCTACCAATTTGATTCTTAGTCCAGCAAGAAGGACCTTGAAGGGGATAGATTCTTCTGACAACAAAAGAGAATCTTACATTTTTGCCAGTTAAGTTTTCCATTCCTCTAGGGATAGAGGCCAAGCTATTAATTCAGGCATTTCCTGAGTATGATTTTCTCTGGCACCAATCCAACAATTAGGTTTGCAGAATCAAAGTTTTTGCAGGGTAGGGACAAAAGGGTGTAATAAGGCTTGACCATCCGTAATGAGCATCACAAGAAAATATAAAACATTAACCCAGGACTAAAAATCATTCCTAATAACAGAGGCCACTGTAAGAAGAACGTGGAAAAAAAGATACTGGCTAGTATGAGTTTTATGCAGAATGGAGCAACTAAAATATTAGATTCAGTCCAGAGGGCAAATAACCAATATGAAAGTAGTGAGTTTTTCTGATACTATAAGGATTTATCAATTAAGGAGTCTTAATGTATGTAATATAGCAAAAAGTGTTAAGATACTTACTAGAACAAATACTTCAACAGTCCTTTGTGACTTTCCCTAAGAACCTTAGAAGTGCTCTCCAAGTTAAAATGTCAAGCATAAACCCATTCTTGGTATTCTTCATTTCAGGCAAAGAGGTCTACAAGAAGGAATAAGAGGATATATGTTACACATGATATCCTATTTTTTTGTAGAAAAGCTGACAAAAGAGCTTTCCCAGTTAGATGATTAGGAAAAAGGTTATAAGGACAATAAGTTACTGGTTTAAAAACAAACACAGAAATGTACAAGCCTGGTCCAATGTGTAGAGAAAGTTGTCTACCCAGATGTCCCCTGCTTCAACTCTGGGTCAGTTTCAGTTTTAGGTCTGCAATAGGTTCTGGAGCCCAGTGCATGGCTGGAGCTTTCTTTAAATGAGAAACATGAATCCAAGAATCAGTGCCTTTGAGTTTAGCTGAATAAGGGTTAGTTAAGCATCCCTGTTAGGGTCCTTTCCATTAGGGTTATGGGGCAACTTTGTGGTGCTGTCTTTTCCAGAAGACGAAATCTCCAGGTTGCAGATAATAGTGGAGGATGTTTTCATCTTCCAGGAGTATGCTATGAAAAGATTTTTCCACAAAGCATAAGTATGGAGGAAAATATTCTTTCTTTACCTTTCAAGGCCTTCTGGCTAGACAACAAATCTAATTTATATGAGCCAGATTAACAGGAGAAAAAAAAAGTTTTACTGTATACACCCAGATGCCAAATAATAAACTGAGACCTAAAGAAATGACCAAGGAGGCAGTTTTTATACGTTTTCAACAAAGTCTATGAAGAATTGACAGGACAAAGAATTTAACGTTGGGAGCTTCAGTTGGTAAGAAATTCTAAACAGAATTTGACCTGTGGTAGTAATGAGGTTGTGGAATCTAGGTGAGGTTCAGTGGGGTGGAAACCAGAGCCGACGACCAAGAAAGAATTCTTGAGATGTCTTTGGTGAAAATGGTGGTTTATTAAAGCACAGGGACAGGACCCGTGTGCAGAAAGAGCTGCTGCCCCAGTTGTGAGGCGTGGCTGATTACATACTATGGGGTTGGGGGCGGTAAGGGAATGGGAGGTTTTCACAAGGAATTTTGTACATTAAAGAAAATTCACAGGACACCAGAGGCCTTGCCATTGTCAAGTTAAGGTTGTTTTGTCCTCTTAGGCATTAACTTGAAGATAGTTGGGAACTTCCTGGAGGCTGCAGATTATAAAGACATTTAATTGTATCTACATTTCCTTCTGGAAGCTAGGTTAGTGATAGCTTTGTTCTTGTAAACTGCTAAAACATTTGTAAACTGAGGGAGACTCAAGTCTTGCAGGATTGTGGTCTCTATAGGTTAACTATTCTTTTTCCTTTAGGGCAGCCAGGAGTGCCTGAGGAATGTCACATACAACCCATGGCAGGAGGGGCGGGAGGATGTGGGGGGGGGGAGGATTGCAGGGTGTCAGTTTCTGCTTTGTCCTCACCTTGCCTTCTGTTCTCTCATCATTTCCCCCCTGAACAATTTGGACCCTTAAATCTTTAAGGTTGTTGAAGGTGGAAGGTCTGTCTATCTTCTGTAAAGTCTTCCTGCTGAATAGGGGCGTGGAGATGTCCCTATCTATGGGTCAATATTGGTCAGTTGAGGAATGTATAGGGGAGTTACAAGAGGGGAGGCAGCTGAATCCAACACGGACAACACAGATTAACCTCCATATATGAGCCTCCTTGAGTAGAAGGGATCATCTGTTAGCTGGCAGTTATGGCAGTGAAGGAGTCCTGGCACTAGGGAGACACCAGAAATGGCAAGGTTAATATTGTAATGAGAAAGAAAGATCTTTGATAGTTGACCTTTGATAATTTTCCTCTAGTCTAGGAGTTTAAAGCAATCACTAAAGGAAAGTGATCATTTAAAGTGCCAATTTGAGTATGTCAATTAGAAACCCAGAAATCTAGGTGGTAATCTAGACTGTATGCACAGCATTGTTTTTATGCTAGCACAAATTTCACCTCATGTAATTTAAAACATCTAATGCCATTCTGTTTTGTAAAACTGCTTCACATATTTGTATTACTTCAGTATTTAATAGAGAAATGCTATTGAAAGTCATTTAGGCTTTGACCATGTACTTAAGGGTAGCTGGGTTTAAAGTCTGACAGGTTTTAAGTATTATTTTAGGCATATTTATAAGCATAGCCTGGTATTTAATAGTCGGCTTCCCATCATCCATTGATGGCTTTTGGTCTCGGACCTGATGTAAAGTCATTATAGTCAGAGACTGTCCCATAGTGAGCTTTGAGGCTCCTTTTACCAGGAGGGCTGTTGTATGCTTGGCTAAAGCCTCTCCTTGTAAGTGTACATCCATAGAGGTGGCTTCTAGGATAAATGTAACTACGTGGCATGAAACCATTAAGAAGCCCTCTTTGGGGGTGCCTGGGTGGCACAGCGGTTAAGCGTCGGCCTTCGGCTCAGGGCGTGATCCTGGCCTTCTGGGATCGAGCCCCGTATCAGGCTCCTTCACTAGGAGCCTGCTTCTTCCTCTCCCACTCCCCCTGCTTGTGTTGCCTCTCTCGCTGGCTGTCTCTATCTCTGTCAAATAAATTTAAAAAAAAAAAGCCCTCTTTGTTTGAGGTCTAGCCTTATTATTTTAACAGGAATCACTGGCAAGTGGGGGAAGACTTGTCAAGAGATAAGGGCATCCCCAAGTCATCATCCAGTCCAATCACAAGGAAAGTGGGGTCATCCATTATCTCCATAAGCTCATAGTTAACTCTATGGAGTGGGGTATGCTCTGTCTTTTAAGGAGTGATTTCATCATCCCAGCCACATAGAATTGGCCAAGGTGATAGCCGAGTTATACAATCATTGGGGAATCCATCCTATTTTCCAGTTGTTCAAATAGTTATATGCCCATGGGGTCCTGTTATTAGCCCCATAGAATAAAAAGCATGAAGATTATCTATACATGAGCTATCACATAGAAATAGGAAAAAAGCTATTTCTCTGAAGTTTACCTCAAGTTGTCTAGCTTAAGCAAACATTTAAGGACAATCAGACCTAGAATAACATCCACAAAGGTGGGTTATTTAAATGTAATTTTTCTCTCTAAAATAACCCTCATTTCCAGAGATAACCAAATCAGGACTAATTTGTTTGAAAAACAATTCCAATTTTAGCAAACCTGGCATAATTATTTACGTAAGCTCAGCAAGAATAGTGACTGATCATACAGATCGTTGAGAACCTGCTTTGCTGAACTTTTATAAGGAATCTCCAGGTTGAACTTTTAGTAGCCTCTCCAGCCCAGAAGCCAAGCCAAGTGCTTGCCATCAGAGGTGCCTGCACTACCTGTAGATTTGGGTGAATTCCTCTTCATGAGGTCCCCAAAGTAGCCAGAGGTTCCTGCACCTGCCAGGAAGTGACATTCCTTACTCACCTGGTGAGGCTGCTGGGAACTCTTTAGCGAGGTGTCAGGCCATTTCCAGGGGGCTTCATGGCTCCAGGTTTCATAAAGTCAACCTTAGTTCCTTAACGCTGATTGGTCATATCTGAGTCTATGCATGTCTCTCAAATATGACATTCCAGTCAAAGCCTTGGTAAAATAACCAATGTTTCCAGTGGTGTCCTGTTATAAGGAGAGCAGATTCTTATTGAACTTATGCAAATGATTATGATTGCCATGGAAGGGAAAATACTTACTGAGACCTTTTTAATTTCAGAGGGTTCAGGTAGAGAGAGAAGTTAAATGTTTTAATTTGCTTTATTATTTCTGTACATCACTGATGTCTTAAGAGAACGTTTCCTCAGTCTGGAAGAGCAAACATTAGAGAACCAGCAATGTTTTAAACAAGAGTCACAACACTGTGATCTTTTAGTTTATTTAGTCCCATGTTACTAATTCTTGTTTAGTTTGAATGCAGCTTTAGTTAGTTCTGGAAATTCTTACCCATTTCAGTTTTAGGATTCTATAAAGATTTCGAATACCTGTATTTGTCCCAAAAGTCCTTTGTATGAATCTCTTTGAAGATAAAACTCATTTTAGAGGAGAATAAGAACAATTATAAATAACAAAAACACGGAATGGACATGGTTAGAGATCTGGTGAAATGAAAGTCTACAATATAGCTGGCAAGGAAATTAGGTTACTTCTGTGACACGTAACACTTCGATAACCAGGAAAGAGTGATGATGACCTTATATTAACTTTAGGAATTGCATATTATCCCTAGAATAGTTGCACCATTTACCCAAATGTAACCTAAGGCTTATCATTTAACAGTACTTCTGGAGTAACTCAGCACACCAAAGAAAAAGGCCTATTGAGTTAGACTTCATTTACAATTTAAATCTTGGTTAAGTTTGTTAAAACCTTAAAATTATAGCACATACCTGAATAGGATTACAGATCATTACAAAACTATTTTTATTTAACCAAGGTGACAATAAGAGATTTGAAAGGCAAATATATAGGGTTCTATAGTTGTTAGCAAAATTTAGCTAATTTAATATTGAGAAGTTTTAACCAAGTAATCTGATAATGACAAAACATAGAAACTTTATTTTCTGTGCAGATAAAAGAGAAAATAGTCATTGTTTTCTTATCCAGAATAGACTAGCAATTCAAGAAACCTTTGTCTTTTTGAACAGAGAGAAAGCAGATTATATATATATATCTTATACCAGTGTACTTTAAAAATCCGTTCATTTCAATCTTAGTCGTCCTGACCACACCTAAAATTCTTCCTAGGATTTTCCTTCTGCAACTTTCTTTTGTATTCAGATTTTATCCCATGCCATCTTTCCAAACAACCATCCTTTTTAGGACAAAATTACATTCTTTTACCTTCAACAAAAAATACATTCCCATTCCTTATCCTCCCTACGTATCTCCTACATTTCTACATACAGAGTTGCTTCCCTTATTTCCATCAGCCTTCATTACATTTAGTAGAATTTTGCAGTCTTTAGAAACCTTAGCCTCCAGTGAGTAAAGACTAAGTAGTAACCCATTATGAACTGTACACTGAAACCTTTAGATGGTAAATTTATAAATCAATTAAGCACAAAACATGTTTACCAACAGATTTAAATATCCTTCATTTCTTTGCAATAAGAAGTCAAAAGCACAAACCTACGTCCACTTATCAATGACTTAGCACTTTATCCTATTTGGAGAAGACGTAGATGTCCAATGAATTCATCCAAGCTAAACTTTAAAGATTCAGGCTACCGAAGACTTTGAAAGCTGTTTTAACAATTACCCATGAAAACTTTGAGACAATTAACCATCATTTTAGTCATCTTTTTACTAACAACTCACAACAGAGATTAACACGTTTGTCTGACCCTTAGCAAACCTCGATAGAAGTTTCACATTTAGTGCTGATAACTTAAAAGCCATGTCTATCTTAAATAAACCAACAAACTTAGTTTAAATACTGAATTATGTTCCACCCGCATCCTCCCCATTGTCAATTTTTACCTGAGACACTGGTGGGGAAATCTGGAGTAGGTGGTTAGGTTGAGGGTGCTCTTCTTGCTCCTTGATGGTGAGGAGGGGAGGAGCAGCCATGGTTCAGGAGGCAGCGAGGATGGTACAGAAGCCAGGTTATGCACGTGATACCCAAGGTGCTGCAGAAAGAAGGGGGGGGGGAGACAGTGGAGGCAGAGTGCTGCCAGAAGGCAGAGAAAGGGTTTCTGGTTTTCCAGCTCACCAGCTCCAACAGGAGCAGAGGCCATGTTTTCCCACCAACAAGGGGGAATAGGCAGTGCATGTCAGGCCAGAGAAGAACGGAATTTCCCTGAAACAAAGGGAGTTTTGGCAGCTGCTTGGGAATATTCCTTAGAGTCCCCGTCCCCAGGTAGACTAACCACAGTTGGCTCCAGTTATAGCCATTAACCCAGGAAATGAGTGAGGGAGAAGCCCCCACATCTGTTAGAAGGAACAGAGAGAGAAGAGAGTCAAGAGTCTCCTTTGTCTGGGATGGCCTGTGTTTCCTTCAGCAATCTGGGTTTACTAGGAGGAGCCTCCTTAGATAAATATCATCCAATGTCAGGACAGTTTACCAGCTGACCCATTCGGGCAAACATTCTGCAAGAGGCCCTTAGGTCGCGGTCCTGGTGTAGAGCAATGCAGGCCTAGGTACAAGCAATGGAGATACCCTAGGTCCATTTGCCCTAGAAGAGATCTAACTGATAGATCCCACTGAGGCCATGCAGTGTTACAGGAGATCATTATTGTCCTAAATTTTGCAATCCGAATTGTTTCCAGTGGGTTAAAAGGCATCCCAAGGGAAAATCCTTGGGGACTGAAGAACCTCCCATCCCATGCTAGAGAGGGTCCGTTAACAAAGAAAATCCCCTCCTGACTCCCGGTGGCATCCTACGCACAGGATATGTCAGAGGTTCCTGGTGTCAAAGCAATCCAGGGCGTCCCTTAACAGAATCGCTATGATCACTGCCATTAAAGGGCCCTGTAGGAGGGAGGCCTGCTCTCCCCCCGCTTCCCCATTGCATCCTAGCCTGAAGATGGGTGCCTGGCGTATGGACTTAATGAGGTTGTGGAATATTGGTGAGGTTCAGTGGGGTGGAGTCCGGAGCCGACGACTGAGAAAGAATTCTTGAGGCGTCTTTGGTGCAAAATGGTTTATTAAAGCACGGGGACAGGACCCATGGGCAGAAAGAGCTGCTGCCCCGGGTTGTGAGGGGTGGCTGATTATACACCATGGGTTTGGGGGAGGTAAGGAAAAGGGAGGTTGAGAAAGTACTTTCTTATGTTACAGAAGACTTGAAGGACACTGGAGGCCTTGCTATTGTCAAGTTAAGGTTGTTGACCATCTACAAGGTGTTAACAGTAAGATAGTGGGGAGCTTCCCAGGAGAATGTGACTTTCCTCCTATCACGTGTCCTTATCAATGGGCTGAAGGTTTAAGAGAAATTCCATTTTATTTACATTTCCTTCTGCCTCAGCCTCCCTCAATTTTGTGGAGGGGGTGGTAATGTTAGGGCTCCAGGAAACTGAATTATGGGTCTCTGGAAGTTAGGCTATTGATAAGAAAGCTTCTTCCTTGTAAATCACTAGGACACGTGTAACTGAGGGAGAATTATGGGTCTTGAAGGACTGTGATCTCTGTCAGTTAACCATTTGTTTTTTCCTTTCCTTAGTTTTAGGGCAGCCAGGAGTGCCGAGGAATGTTGCATACATTGGGGGAGGGGGGGCGTTTGCAGGGTGTCAGTTTCTGCTTTGTCCTCAGCTTGCCTTCCGCTCCCTCATCAGACTGAAATACCATGCCTTGAAGGTCGTGCCTTGAAGGTCACGCCTTATTCCTATTTTACCTTGCCTTGAAGGTCATGTCAGAGAAGATCATGCCTTACCTTGCCTTGAAGAACCAGCTGTTTTTAACCCATGGAGAACACTAGAAAAGTTTTGCAAGGGGAAATTACCTAATTTTGTAACTTAAGTAGTTAGTAGAGTACATTGATGGAAAACAGTAAAGATGGAAATCCATCATGGTCTAAGGGACATTCCAACACACGTGGTCCTTACAGCCAACTTCCCTAGGAAACGGTTCCTGGTTGGGTTGTAATTCCATCGGGTACTGGTTTCGGCCGGCTCAGAGTGGAGGTCCCGAGGCCAGAAGTGGCTAGACCAGGGATGTGGAGGGGATTGCATTAGATCAATCAGGAGGAAACCTCAAACGGGAGTCTTAAGATAAGCAGCCGTGCTAGTCACTTAGGCGGCTGTCCAGTGCCCAAGACAGATGACTTTGTATAAGGACAGCAGTAAAGAGGGCATCAAGTTTCTGGGTCTTATTATCATCCCAGGCAGGGTACTAACTCCAGCCAGAAGGCAGGCTTTCTCCTCCCCATAGACTAGCCGCAGGCTAGAAGACTGCAGCCTGAGCAGTCAGCATGAAAGTGTTCCAATAAGACCGAACTCCTTAAAGAGCCCCTGGAATGAGAGTAAAGAGGAGAGAAAGTACTCACCAATTTTGCACCGAAGCTCAGAGTCCAGATGTAAAGACTCAGAGCCCCACGTTCGGCTGCCATATGATGAGGTTGTGGAATATAGGTGAGGTTCAGTGGGGTGGAGTCCGGAGCTGACGATCAAGAAAGAATTCTTGAGACATCTTTGGTGCAAAAGCACAGGTACAGGACCCGTGTGCAGAAAGAGCTGCTGCCCCAGTTGTGAGGCGTGGCTGATTACATACTATGGGGGTGGGGGAGGTAAGGGAATGGGAGGTTTTCAAAAGGATTTTTTATGTTAAAGAAAATTCACAGGATACCAGAGGCCTTGCCATTGTCAAGGTTGTTTTTCTTCTTAGGTAGGCATTAACATGAAGATAGTTGGGAACTTCCTGGAGGCTGCAGATTATAAAGACATTTAACTGTATCTACATTTCCTTCTGGAAGCTAGGTTACTGTTAGCTTTGTTCTTGTAAACTGCTAAAACATTTGTAAACTGAGAAGGACTCAAGTCTTGCAGGATTGTGGTCTCTATAGGTTAACTATTCTTTTTCCTTTAGGGCAGCCAGGAGTGCCTGAGCAATGTCATGTACGTCCCATGGTGTGTGTGTGTGGGGGGGGGGTATTGCAGGGTGTCAGTTTCTGCTTTGTCCTCACCTTGCTTTCTGTTCCCTCATCAGTAGTAAAATTAGGAAAAAGTAACAAGGGTTGCGTATACAGCCATCGGGCCCTGAATTTCCTGCCTTTGGTGACAAGGCTGTCTCTTTACCTCCTAGTATAGGGAAGCTATCTTTCAAATGGAAAACTTATTTTCTTTTTTTAGGGAGTGTAGAGAATGGTCAGGTGTCCTTGAACAGGCTGCCTCCTAAGTAACTTTTACTCCAAGTAATAGACCAAAGTGGCACATTTTGGGTGCCCTGCCTTTGGCGCCTCCTTCCCTGGAAGTTTCACACATTACAAGATGAGTTGGTAGGTTGTCCTGTCTCAACAGACCAGTCTCTTAGTTCTGGCAATAGGTCAGTTCAGTTAAATTCATCAGGAAGTGGTGATGCAAGTGTGTTTTCAAATTGAAGCCTATGGTTCAAATAATCAGGTGTTATAAGAAGTATTTCTATGGAAACAAAAGAAAAACAATGGTTAATCATTAGATCAAACTTAAAAACCAGTTTTGGGGTTCTGAAGATAGCCAATCAAGAGAATTTTTTAAATGTCCAGCTTGAAACATCTTCAGATAAATTTGGATGAATTTCTCCTTTCTCAGGTTCCCCCAAATATCCTGAGGTTCTTCTACCTGCTAAGAAATGGGCACCTTTACACATCCGGTAAGGTTCCTGGGAACCCTGTGTAGGGACCAAGGGCAGGACCAAGATGGGCCACTTTGGCATGAACATTATTTTGAGTTAAAAGCAACCCAAACCCAGCCTTTACCTCCCCCCTCAACTGCCTGCTTGTACCAGGAGGAGAGCTATTAACATTGATTCCTCTTTATCTAAGAAACTTCTCTGCATAATAGAGTACCTTTGTTTTCTCAAGGTCTCCTTTCAAGATCTGATAATGGTCTACTCCCCTTTGTATCCTCAGACTCCATTTCCTCCCCTTAGCTCCTATAAGCATCATGGTGCCTCACTGTCTTTGGAATTTCCGTCTGTGTGATTTCCTCATAGTACACTGTTAAAATTTTGATTTTCTCCTGTTAATCTGTATCATTGTCAACTTGATTCTTAGTCCAGTTCGAACCTTGAAGGATAAAGAAGTTCTTTTTCCCCAACATCTGTAAGCAAAGTATAATGTTTTTCCAAGGGACTTTGTTGACCCCATATGGTCAACCTTAGTTCCTAAAAACTGTTTGATCATATTCAAGTCTATACCTACCTCCTCAAAATGACATTCCAGTCAAAGCCTTGGTAATATAACCAATGTTTTCAATTGGATCTGGTCATAAGGAGAACAGATTCTTATTGAACGTATGCAAATAAATATATTGTCATGAAAATTTACAAGAATATTCACTTAGAGTTTTTGAATTCTGGAGGTGTTGTGAAAAAAGAAGAATCAGACTGGAGAAAGACCAGGTGACTCTCGGAGAAGTAGGAGAACTCGGATTTTTTTTTTTTTATGCCTGCGGACCCAGATGAGCTCATACTCCAAATTCTGGGCCCCAGGCAACGGGGTTATAGGGCTTTTATGGGGGACTGCAGGCAGTCAGATTCCAAGGGCTATGCTGACTGCTGGTAGGTGGGTTTAAACTAGGGGAGTGGGGCTGCTTTCAGCGGGAACAGTAGTGCAGGGAGCCTGTGGCAGGAAGCCTGCTTACAGAAGCAGGAATGGCTGGTTATTTCTTGCTCCCAGGAGGGCTTCTGGTTATTTCTAGCTTATTGTTAGTAACTTTCCATCTTCTGGGACCTCCTGGCCTGGGCCTCCTCTGGTCAATTTTCCTCTTCAGAGGGGTCAAGTGGGAAGAAAAGGATAAGTGTTCAAATTTATTCACAAAGGTATATTTTATCAAATTGATGTAAGTCAGAATTAGCTTAAGAGAAAAAGTTTTCTTAAATCTGGAGAAACAAAGATGAAAAATATCGGCAATATTTCAAACAAAAATCATAAAAATTATATTTTTTCCTCTTCAGTTTGTTTAGTCTTATGTTACTAATTCTTTTTCTGCTTACTTTGGTTCTTCCACTAATTCCAGAAACCCTACCTACTGTAGTTTTGTGATCTTAAGCTTATCACAAACTTGCACTCAGAGTTCTTTCCGTAAGTCTAACTGCAGGTGAAACATATTTGCAGGAAGGTTTTATAAAGCATCTCAATAAAAGCAAAAGTCACTGTAAAAGATTAGAGACTAAAAATGGCCATAGTTACAGCTCTGATTAGAATTCATCACAATGCAATTGATAAAGAAATTTGGTTATTTCGACCTTCAAGTCGGTAACACACCAGGACCTATCCAGATTGCTAGGAGTTTCAAAAATTTTTAGAACATTGATTTTAATATACAAATATAATGTAAGAGGGTTTAGTATCACTTATTTAACAATGCTTTCCATGTAATTTAACATAAAAAATAAGCATAATTATTTTAATATCTCTATGAGAATCAAAATCTTTGAAATACTCAAGTGACCTTCTGGAATATTTCAGTTATATTGCCGTCAAAAGGCTTTATTTTAGAATTTGATTTTGGAACATTTATTTTAAAAATTAAAAGGTTTGAACATGTGATTAGATCATAGATCATCATGAAAAAATATTTATCTATTTAACCAAAGTGACAGTCAAGGATTTTAAAGGCAAAAACAGAAGGGTTAAATAGTTGTGAATAAAAATTAGCTCTTTTAGTATTTAGAAGACTGGGGGGTTTTGGGGGTTCTTTTGTTTTTGAATAATCAAACATCTGATAAAGACAAAGCATAGAATCTTTGTTTTCTAGGCAGATTATATTAAAGTTAAAGAAAAAATTGTTCATAATTTCTTATAAACTGAAACCAATAATCTAAAAGCTTTTTCAGAGGGGAGGGGGTGGGGGAAGGGGATAGCCTGGTGATGGGTAGTAGGGAGGGCACGTATTGCATGGTGCACTGGGTGTTATACGCAACTAATGAAGCATCAAACTTTACATCGGAATCTGGGGATGTACTGTATGGTGATTAATACAATATAATAAAATAAAATTTAAAAAAAAATAAATAAATAAAAGCTTTTTCCTTTTAACAGAAAAAAAATTCTAATTTTGCTCCAGTGTACTTTTGTATTATCTTAATTCCAGTGTAGTTAACATACAGGGGTATGTTAGTTCCAGGTGTACTGTATAGTGATTCAACACTTCTACACAACACCCAGTGCTCATCACAAGTACACCCCTTAATTCCCATCACGTATTTCACCCATCCCCACAACCACCTCCACTCTGGTAACCATCTGTGCTCTGTAGTGAAGAGTCTGTTTCTTGGTTTCTCTCTTTTCCCCCCCTCTGTTCATTTGTTTCTTAAATTCCACATGTAAGTGAAATTGTATGGTATTTGTCTTTCTCTGACTTATTTCAATTAACATTATGCTCTCTAGCTCCATCCATGTCATTGCAAGTGCAAGACTTCATTCTTCTTATGGCTGAATAAGATTCCACTGTATATCTACACCACATCTTCTTTATCACTCATCAATCGATGGACACTTGTGCTGCTTCCATAATTTGGCTATCGTATAGAACACTGCAATGAATATATGGGCGCACTTATTCTTTCAAATAAATGTTTTTGTATTCCTTGGATAAGTACCCGGTAGTGCAATCACAGGGTCATAGGGTAATTCTATTTTTAACTTTCTGAGAGAACTCCATACTGTTTCCTACAGACGCTATACCAGTTATATCCCACAGGCGTTTCTTTTTCTCCACATCCTTGCCAATGCTTGTTGTTTGTGCTGTTGATTTTAACCGTTCTGACAGGTGTAAGGTGATATCTCATTATAGTTTTGATTTGCATTTCTGTGATGATGAGCGATGTTGCGCATCTTTTCATGTGTCTTCTGGCCATCTCTATGTCTTTGTAGAAATCTGTTCATGTCATCTTCCCCTTTTTTAAATTGGATAATTTGTTTTTTGAATGTTGAGTTGTATAAGTTCTTTATATATTTAGGATACTAACCTTTTATCAGATATGTCATTTGCAAATAACTTCTCACATTCAGTAGGTTGTCTTTTAGTTTTGTTGATCCCTCACTGTGAAGTCTATTATTCTGATGTGGTCCCAATAGTTTATTTTTGCTCTTATTCTCTTGTCCGAGGAGATGTATCTAGAAAAATACTGCTATAGCCGATATCAGAGAAATTACTGCCTGCTTTCTTCTAGGATTGTTACGGCTTCAAGCCTCACATTAAGTCTTTAATCCATTTTAAATTTATTTTTGTGTATGGTGTAAGAAAGTGGCCCAGTTTCATTCTTTTGTGTGTAGCTGTCCAGTTTTCCTGACACCATTCGTGAAAAGGCCATGTTTTTCCCATTGCGTATTTTTGCCTCTTTTATTGAATATTAATTGACCATATAATTGTGGGTTTGTTTTTGGTCTTTCTATCCAGTTCTGTTGTGCTGGTACCATATTGTTTTGATTTAAAAAGCATTGTACTATAACTTGATATCTGGAACTGTGATACCTCCAGCTTTGTTTGTCTTTTTCAAGATTGTTTTGACTATCTGAGGCCATTTGTGTTTCCATACAAATTTTAGGATTATTCTGGTTCTGTAAAAAGTACTGTTGTATTTTGATAGGGATTGTATTTTAAATCTGTAGATTGCTTTGGGTAGTATGGACCTTTCAACAATATTGGTTCTTCCAGTCCATGAGCATGGATATCTTTCTATTTGTGTCATCTTCAATTTCTCTCATCAGTGTTTTATAGTTTTCAGAGTACAGGTCTTTTACCTCCTTGGTTAAGTTCATTCCTAGATATTTTAATATTTTTGGTGCAATTGTAAATGGGATTGCTTTCTTAATTTCTCTTTCTGTTGCTCCATTATTAGTGCACAGAAATGCAACAATTTTCTGTACATTGATTTTGTATCCTGTGACATTACTCACTTATCAGTTTTAGTAGTTGTTTGAAGGAGTCTTTAGGGTTTTCTACATATAGTATTATGTCCTCTGCAAATTGTGAATGTTTAACTTCTTTCTTACCAATTTGGATGCCTTTTATTTCTTTTTGTTATCTGTTGTGTAGTATTCTCTTGAATAAAATTGGTGAGAGTGGACATCTTTGTCTTGTTTTGACCTTGGGGGAAAAGCACTCAGTATTTCACCGTTGAGTATGATGTTAGCTGTGGGTTTTTCATATATGGCCTTTATTAGGTTGTTGTATATTCCATCAAAACCTACTTTGTTGAGGGTTTTTATCATGAATGGATGTTGTACTTTGTCAAATGTTTTTTCTGCCTCTATTGAAATAATCATAGGGATGTCATCCATTCTCTTATTGATGTGATGTATCATATTGATTGATTTGCAAATATTGAGTGACCCTTGCATCCTGGGATTAAATTCCACTTGATGGTGGTGAATGATTTTTTTTTTTAATATTGGACTCAATTGGCTAATAATATGTTGAGGATTTTTGCATCTATGTTCATCAGAGATATCAGCCTATAGTGTTCTCTTTCTCTCTCTCTTTTTTTTTTTATGATGTGTTTATCTGGTTTTGGTATCAGGGTAATGCTGGTCTCATACAATGAATTTGGAAGTTTTACTTTTCTATTTTTTGGGATAGTTTGATAAGAGTAAGTATTAACTCTTTTTAAAATGCTTGGTAGAATTCACCTGCTTAGATTTCTGTGCCTGGAATTTTGTTTGTTGGGAATTTTTTAATTACTGATTCAATTTTATTAGTGATAATCTATTCAAATTTTGTATTTCTTCCTGCTTCAGTTTTGGTAGATTATATGTTTCTAGGAATTTATCCATTTATTCTAGGTTGTCCAAATTGTTGGCACATAGTTATTTATAATCTCTTATGATTGCATTTCTGTGATGTTGGTTGTTATTTCTCCTCTTTCATTTCTGATTTTGTTCTTTGAATTCTCTCTATTTTGATGAGTCTGGTTAGAGCTTTATTAATTAATCTTCTCAAAGAAACGGCTCTCGGTTTAATTGATCTGTTCTGTTGTGTTTTTTTTTTTTTTAAGTTTCTATTTCATTTATTTCTGCTCTAATCTTTATTCCTTCCTTCTACTGGTTTTGGGTTTTCTTTGTTCTTTTTGTAGCTCCTTTAGGTGTAAGGTTAAGTTGTTTGAGATTTTTTTTGCTTCTTGAAACAGGTCTGTATTGATAAAAAAAATTTCCCTCTTAGAACTGCCTTTTTTTTTTTTAAAGATATTATTTATTTATTTATTTATTTATTTATTTATTTATTTATTTGACAGAGAGACAGCCAGCAAGAGAGGGAACACAATCAGCGGGAGTAGGAGAGGAAGAAGCAGGCTCCCAGTGGAGGAGCCTGATGTGGGTCTCTATCCCAGAATGCTGGGATCATGCCCTGAGCCAAAGGCAGATGCTTAACAACTGCACCACTTAGGTACCCCTCTTCGGTACCTTTGCTGCATCCCAAAGATTTTGGACCATTGTGTTTTCATTTTCTTTTGTCTCCATGTATTTTTCTTTTAATTTCTTGTTTGATTTCTTGGTTGACACATTCATTGTTTAGTATCATGTTATTTAACTTCCATTTATTTGTGCTCTTTCTAGTGGTTGATTTCTAGTTTCACAATGTTGGAGTCAGAAAAGATGCATGAATGACAACAACCTTTTTGAATTTGTTGACACTTATTTTGTGGCCTAATATGTCATCTATTCTGGAGAATCTTCTATGTGCACTTGAGAAGAATGTGTATTCTGTTTTAGGATGGAATGTTCTGACTCTATCTGCTAAATCCAGCTGTTCTGATGTGTCTTTCAAAGCACTATTTCCTTTTTTAAAATTTTTATTTAAATTCTTGTTAACATACGCTGCATTATTGGTTTTAGGAGTAGAATTTAGTGATTCATCATTTACATACAACATCCAGTGCTCATCATAACAAGTGCCCTCCTTAATACCCATCTAGCCCACCCCCTACCCACCACCCTGTATCAACCCTGGTTGTTCTCTATTGTTAAGAGTCTCTTTTGGTTTGTTTCCCTTTTTTTTCACCCGTCTATATGTCCATTTGTTTTGTTTCTTAAATTCCACATATGAGTGAAATCATATGGTATTTGTCCTTCTCTGACTTTTTTGCTTAGCATATAACACTAGTTCCATTCACATTATTGCAAATGGCAAGATTTAATTCTTTTTGATGGCCGAGTAATATTCTTGTGTGTGTGTGTGTGTGTGTGTGTGTGTGTGTGTGTGTGTGTGTATGTGTGTATGTATACCACTTCTTCTTTATGCACTCATCAGTTGATGGGCATTTGGCAAAGCCACTGTTTCCTTGTTGATTTTCTGTTTGGATGATCTGTCCGTCAATGTGGGGTGTTAAAGTTCCCTACTATTATTTTATTACTATCAGTTATTTCTTTTATGTTTGTTATAAGTATTTCAGTGATCCCATGTTGGGTACATGAAGATTTAAAATTGTTACATCTTTTTTTGGGGGGTTGTCCCCTTTATTAGTATATATTGTCCTTTGTTTCTAGTTACAGGCTTTATTTTAAAGTCTATTTTGTCTAAATATTGCTACTCCACTTTTTTGACATTCATTTGCATGATATTTCTTCATCCCCTCACTTTTTTTTTTTTAAAGATTTTATTTTTTATTTATTGGACAGAGATAGAGACAGCCAGCGAGAGAGGGAACACAAGCAGGGGGAGTGGGAGAGGAAGAAGCAGGCTCATAGCGGAGGAGCCTGACGTGGGGCTCGATCCGGCAACGCCGGGATCACGCCCTGAGCCGAAGGCAGACGCTTAACCACTGTGCCACCCAGGCGCCCCCATCCCCTCACTTTTGATCTGCTTGTGTCTTTAGGTGTGAAATGTGTTTCCTGTAGTCAGCATATAGATGAGTAGTGTTTTTTTATCCATTCTATCACCCTATGACTTTTGATAGGAGCCTTTAGTCCATTTGCATTCAAAGTAATTATTGATGGCAATGTATTTATTGCAATTTTGTTACATGTTTTACAGTTTTTGTAGTGTTTCTCCATTCCTTTCTTCTCTTGCTCTCTTCTGTCATTAGTTGGCTTTCTTTAATGACATACCTTGATTCCTTTCTATTTATCTTTTGCATATCTATTACTGGTTTTAGATTTGTAGTTCTCATTTGGTTTGTATAGAACATCTTGTGTATATAGCAGTCTATATTAAGTTGATGGTCACTTAAGTTTGAATCCACTCTTTCTCCTCCCCATGTTTTATGTATATAGTGTCATACTTACATCCTTTTGTGAGTCCCTTGACTGATTTTTACAGATAGACTTACTTTTACTTTTTGGGCTTCCTACTTTCCCTACTCGTGCTTATAGTGTTTCCTGCCCACTCTGAGAGTCCCCTTTAATATTTCTTGTAGGGCTGGTTTAGTGGTGATGAATTCCTTTAACTTTTGTTTGTCTGAGAAACACTTTCTCTCTCCTTCTATTCTGAATGTTAGCCTTGCTAGATAGTATATTCTTGGCTACAGATTTTTTTCCTTTCAGCACTTTGAATTATATCATGCCATTCTCTTCTGGGTTGCAAAATTTTTGCTGAAAAATCAGCCAATAGCCTTATGGGGTTTCTCCTTGTATGTAACTGTGTTCTTTTCTCTTGTTGCTTTAAAATTCTCTTTATTGCTACTTTTTTGCCATCTTAATTACTATGCATCTTGTTGTGGACTTTCTTGGGTTAATTTTTGTGGGAGGCTCTCTGTGCCTCCTGGATCTGGATTTCTGTGTCCTTCCCCAGATTTGGGAAGTTTTCAGCTATTATTTCTTCAAATGAATTTTCTGCCATCTTTTCTTTCTCTTCTCCTTCTGGGATCCCTATAATGTGAATGCCATTATGCCTTTCTGTGTTACTGAGTTCCCTGAGTATTTTCTCATCTTGCTTTTTTTTTCCTTTAACTTGCTCAGCTTGATTACTTCCCATTACTTTGTCCTCCAGGTCACTGATTCATTCTGCTTTGTCTAGTCTACTACTTATTCCATCTAGTGAATTTTAGTTTCATTTATTGTGTTTTTCGTCTCTGATTAGTTCTTTTTCATCTCATCGTTAGGGGTCTCACTGATGTCCTCCACTCTTTCATCAAGTCTAGTTGAGTGTCTTTATGATCATTACTTTAAATTCACTATCAAGCATATTACTTATCTCCATTTCCCTTAGGTCTCTTGCTTTGCTTTTGTCCTGTTCTTTCATTTGGGACATATTCCTCTGTCTCCTCATTTTGTCTAAATCTGTGTCTGTTTCTGTGTGTTACAAAAGACAGCTATGTCTCCTGTTCTTGAAAGTGATGACCTTATGAAAAAGCAGTCCTATAGTGCCCTGCCATGCAGTGTCCCCTGTTCACCAGAACCTGGTACTTTAGGACTGTCTATGTGTGAATTATGCTCCCTGTTCTTGTGGCTGAGCCACTTTTTCCTTTAGTCCAGTCATCTGTACTGGTTTTCTTTTAAGTTTATTTAACTAATTTCTACAGCCAACATGGGCCTCGAACTCATGACCCTGAGATCAAGATTTACAAGCTCTACTGACTAAGCCAGGCAGGCACCCTCACAGTGGGTGTGTTTGCCTGTTGTAGGCAGTGTTTGGTCCCTGTGGTGTTAGTGGACTAGTCCGGGACATCTTGGGCTTCAGCTGATCCTGGATTTCTGGATATGCAGTAGCATGGAACTGCAAGGTACTTTCCCTGTGTTGTACCCTGAGAAGCTTTTGTTGGTTAGTGGGAACCAGTTGTCTGCCTCCAGGCCAGTGCTGGGCTCTCTGTCTGACTGGTGTGTAAGGTTACCTTTCCCTGTCTCTGGGGCAGGAGTCACTTTGGAGTGGCGATGGCTACTGTAGGGGCTACTTAAACATTGTCAGGCCTGTGGCACCACCCTGTATGGGCTCTGGCCTGGGGGGTATTGGAAAGGATGGACCCGTAGAAGCTCAGCATGTGATGGAAGGGGGGAGAGTGTGGCAGTGGTAGTGCTATGAAGGTAGTAACTAGTCCCACAGGTGGCCATGTGTTTACCTTGGGTGGTGAGGAAAGGAAATGGCTCCTGCAAGTTCCTTTGCTCCTAGAGAAGTTCTGCAAGGATTTCTGTCCACATAAGTCTCCTTCTCATAGGCCCCAGTGGGGACTCCTTTCTTCTCACCTATCTGCTCTCCCAGAGCCAAGCCCACTGATTTTTTTTTTTTTTTAATTCCAGGTTTTAAGTACTGCTGCTTTTAAGAACTCATGAAATTCAGCTCCCCTGGTCTCAAAGGGATTCATCTTTCCATGCAGGCTCCCCAGTGTGGGCATCTGTTTCTCTCCTCCACGTGGGCAGAGTCCCTCCCTCTTTTTGGAGAGCCCCACGTGTTTAATTTCTGATCATTTTTCCACCCTTCCTACCCTCTTTGATGTGGCCTCTTCCCTATAGCTAGTTGTGGTATTTGTTCTACTAGTCTTCGGATTGTATAGTTGTATCTGTGGGATAAGGTGAGGCTAGGTTCCTCTTACTCTGCTGTGTTCCTCAGAACTTGCACCAGTGTTCTTTTAATATTAAAACTCATTCTTAAACAAATTTACTTTAATCTTAGCCAGTACTGACCATGTATAAAATTTCATTCCAAAAGTTCCTTTTCTATAAGCATTCTACAACTTTCTTTTTTACATTCAGATTTTGTCCTATGTTGTCTTTAACTAGCCTCACTGTAGGACAAAAAAAAACAAAAACAAAACATTTTTCCTCAACAAAAATCTATTTCCATTCCTCCTACTTTATTTTATCAAAAACATACATCTTTTCTTGTATATAGAGCTGTTCCCATATTATTTTTAGCAGCTTTAACCTCATATATTAATTAGAATTCTTAATTCCTTAAAGCTTTAACTTCGAGGAAAAAGATTAGTAGTAACTGTGTATTGTCTGTTTCAGCAGCATTTTTTGGATTGGCAAGTTTATGGATATATTTCATAACTTTTAGAAACCTGCTTCTTCATAGTACAATCTTTTTAATAAAGCACTAAACATGTTTACTAATGGACCAAATTTTATTTTTAGTTTCTCTGTAATAGGGAAACCAAAGGTAGATAAACCTATGCTGAGTACTTAAGGTTTATTATTTATCTTATTTGGTAGTGACCTAGATATTCAATGAATTCAACCTAATTCAGCCTAATTCATCACTTAGCAAAATTTCAGGATTTTAGGTTACCAAAACAATTTGGGAAAGCTGTTTTAAAATTTTATTTAGGGTTGCCTAGGTAGCTCAGTTGTTTAAGTGTATAACTCTATCTCAGGGTCATGGGATCAAGCCCCACATTGGGCTCTGCACTGGGCAAGGCACATGCTTAAGATTCTCTCTCTCCCTCTCCACCACCCCCCACCTGTGTGTGCTCCACACTCGTGTGCATGCTCTTACTCTCTCTCCAAAAAAAAACCAAAAACCAAAAACCCTAAAAACTTATTTATTACATCTGTTTGATTTATGCTTAGATTATCCATAAAACCTTTGAAACCTCAAAGTCAATCATCATCCCAAGCTAATATTTCTTTTAAACATTTTGTAATAGACATAATAAGTAAATTTAAGTAAACCCGGCAAAGTAAAGTTTTTAATTTAATTTAATTTTATTTTTTTAAAGATTTTATTTATTTATTCGACAGAGATAGAGACAGTCAGCGAGGGAGGGGACACAAGCAGGGGGAGTGGGAGAGGAAGAAGCAGGCTCACAGCAGAGGAGCCTGATGTGGGGTTCGATCCCATAACGCTGGGATCACGCCCTGAGCCGAAGGCAGCCGCCTAACTGCTGTGCCACCCACGCGCCCCAAGTTTTTAATTTTAAAGCTGATAACTTTGAAGACATGTCTATTTAAATTAAGCAGACAACCTTAAATTAGCTTTAATATTGAAGAATTTTTCAGAGCACACAAACTTGAAAAACATTTAGGTTAGTTTCTTTCTGAAAGTTTTAGAATGCCTGACCCTTATTAGTGCTTGCTTTTAAATCAACTACATACAACTCTTGTATAAATTAATTTAGCAATACCATCCAGAGATAGAGAAAATAATATTACATTTATTACATATATTTGGGCATGTATTTAAACACTTATGCCTTTTGTTTTTACTGTTTACCTCTCTTTTTTCCAATAAAAAAAAAAAAACTCCTTAAAAAGTCCATATTTCAAAGAATGGCTTTAAGGTTCTAGAGAAGGTAGCGGTAGAAAATTTGCATTGTAAAGGCATAGGGACCGTATCTGAATTTTTTCCAGGGGGACATTTTGGGACATAATGGCTTCTAATCAGAGGTGTCAGAGGCTGGGAATAAGAACACGTCTAGCAGTTTGTATTTTAAAAAGGGCTTTTCCTCTGTCCCTTTTCAGTCTTGGGTGATTGTAGACTGTGTTTATATTTCAAAAACATGAAAGAATGTATAGCTGTAGGCAATAGAAAATAAGTTTTTAAAAGAGATTTGAGATAATTGCTATTAAAAAATTTTCCCTTAAGTACAAGATAATTTTGTTCTAATATCCTGATCTTTTTGTAATATCTATAAGCATTTTGAGAAGAAAAGGTGAAGTTTTGAGATTAGTGAAGATAGGTAGGCTTGGATTTGTTTTTCAGAGTTACATTTCTGGATTTGCAGAGATTTGCAAAAGAAAGACTTTTTTGGTAATATTTTTTCAAAGACCTAGATTACATGTTGAATATTAAGGAATTGACTCACCATTTTTTTTTCCTTTCGTATAACTTTATTTTTTTATTTATTTTTTTTAGTGTTATATCAGTTTCAGGTGTACAGGATAATGATTCAACAATTCCATACATCACCTGGGTCTCATCACAAGTGCACTCTTTAATTCCCATCACCTATTTAACCCATCCCCCCCCCAACCAGTAAGCATCAGTTTGTTCTTTATAATTAAGAGTCTATTTCTTGGTTTGTGTCTCAGTTGCTCTTTTTTCCTTTTTGCTCATTTGTCTCTTAAATTCCACATGGGAGTGAAATCATGGTATTTGTTTTTCTCTGATTATGTTGCTTAGCATAATACTCTCTAGCTACAACCATGTTGTTGCAAACTGTAAGATTTCATTCCTTTCTGTGACTGAATAATATTCCATTACATATCACTTCTTCCTTATCCATTCATCAATTGATGAATATTTGGGCTGCATTCCTAACTTGATTATTGTAAATACTGTTGCTGTAAACATGGGGTGCATGTATCTCTGAATTAGTGTTTTTGTATTCTTTGGGTAAATACCTAGTAGTTCAATTGCTGGATGGTAGGTTAGTTCTACTTTTAACTTTTTAGGGACCTCCATACTGTTTTCCAGAGGGGCTGCACCAGTTCGTATTCCCACCAAGAGTGCATAAGGGTTCCTTTTTCTCCATATTCTCCACACATCTTGTATCTTGTTTGTTTTTTTGTTTTTTAGCCATTCTCTGAGAGGGGTGGGGATATCTAATTATAGTTTTTGATTTGCATTTCTGTGATGGTGAGAGATGATCGTCTTTTGATGTGACTGTTGGCCATCCGTATATCTCCTTTGGAGAAATGTCTGTTCATGTGTTCCTGTTTAATTGGATTATTTGTTAGTGGGTGTTGAATTGTATATGTTCTTTATATGTTTTGGAACCCTTTATTGAATATGTCATTTACAAATATCTTCTCCGATTCCATAGGTTGCCTTTTAGTTTTGTTGATTGTCTCCTTTGCTGTGCAGAGCTTTTTATTTTGATGCAGTCCCAGTAGTTGATTTTTACTTTTTTTATTTCCCTTGCCTCAGGAGACTTCTCTAGAAAAAGTTCCTATGGCCAATGTCAAAAATGTTACTGCCTGTATTCTTTTTTAGGATTTTTATAGTTTCAGGTCTCACACTTAGGTCTTTAATCTATTTGGATTTATTTTTGTGTATGGTGTAATAATGAAGTCCAGTTTCTTTCTTCTGCCTATTACTATCCAGTTTTCCCAAACCAAATACCATTTGTTGAAGAGACTGTCCTTTTTCCATTGCATATTACTTCCTGTTTTGTCAAGGATTAATTGACCATATTGCTGCAGATTTATTTCTGGATTTTCTATTCTATTGATCTGTGTCTATTTTTGTGCCAGTGCTGTACTGTTTTAATTACTACAGCTTTGTAATATAACTCAAGTCTGGAATTGTGATGCCTCCAGCTTTGCTTTTCTTTTTCAAAATTGCTTTGGCTATTCAGGATCTTTCGTGGTTTCATACAAATTTTAGAATTGTTCTAGTTCTGTGAAAAATGCTGTTGGTGTTTTGATAGGGATTGCATTAAATGTGTAGATTGCTTTGGGTAGTATAGACATTTTAACAGTATTAGTTCTTCCAATCCATGAGCATGGAATGTCTCCATTTCTTTGTGTCCTCTTCAATTTCTCTCACCAGTGTTTTATAGTTTTCAGAGTGGAGGTCTTTCACCTCTGGCTGGATTTATTCCGAAGTATTATAGTCTTTTTGGTGCAGCTCTGAATGGGATTGTTTCCTTAATTTCTTTTTCTGCTGCTTCATTACTACTGTACAGAAGTGTGACAATTTTCTGTACATTGATTTTTGTATCCTTCACCTTACTGAATTCATTTTTCAGTTCTGGTAGTTTTTTAATGGTGTCTTTAGGGTTTTCTATATATAGTATTATGTCATCTGCAAACAGTGAAAGTTCTATTCTTCCTTAACAATTTAGATATCCTTTCTTTTTGTTACCTGATTGGTTACTAGGACTTCCAGTACTATGTTGAATACAAGTGGTGAGAGTGAACATCTTTGTCTTGTTCCTGATCTTACAGGAAAAGTTCCCAGTTTTTCCCTATTAAGTATGACATTAGCTGTGGGTTTTTCATATATGGCCTTGATGTATGTTCCCTAAAAACCTACTTTGTTGAGGGTTTTTATCATGAATTGGTGTTGTACTTTGTCAAATGTTTTTCTGCCTCTGTTGAAATGATCATAGGGATCTCATCCATTCTCTTATTGATGTGATGTATCATGTCGATTGATTTGTGAATATTGAACCACACTTGCAACCCAGGAGTAAACTACTTAATCTTGGTGAATGATTTTTTAAATATATAGTTGGATTTGGTTTGCTAGTATTTTGTTGAGGATTTTTGCATCTACGTTTATCAGAGATATCAGCCTGTTCTCTTTTTTTTGTGATGTGTTTATCAAGTTTTGGTATCAGGGTAATGCTGGTCTCATACAATGAATTTGGAAGTTTTACTTCTTTTTCTATTTTTTGGAAGAGTTTGATAAGAACAGGTATTAACTCTTCTTTCAATGTCTGGTAGAATTTGCCTGCAAAGCTGTCTGTTCCTGGAATTTTGTTAGTAGTTTTTTTATTGCTGACTCAGTTTCATTGATGGCAATCAGTCTATTCAAATTCTGTATTTCTTCCTGCTTCAGTTTTGGTAGGTTATATGTTCCTAGGAATGTATCTGTTTATTCTAAGTTGTCCAATTTGTTGGCATATAGTTTTCTATAATATTCTCTTATAATTGTATTTCTATGGTGTTGGTTATCATTTCTCCTCTCTCACCTATGATTTTGAGTCCTTTCTCTTTTTTCTTGATAAGTCTGGCTAGAGGTTTATCAACATTAATTTTTTCAAAGAACCTACTCCTGGTTTCATTTATTTCTGCTCTAATCTTTATTATTTCCTTCCTTTTACTGCTTTTGGGTTTTTGTTGTTGTCTTTTTCTAGATCCTTTAAGTGTAAGATTAAGTTATTTATTTGAAATTTTTCTTGCTTTTTGAATTAGGCCTATATTGCCTTAAACTTCCCTCTTAGAACCACTTTTGCTGCATCCCGAAGATTTTAGACCATTGCGTTTTCATTTTCATTTCTCTCCATGTAATTTTTTTTATTTCTTGTTTGATTTCTTGGTAGTCACTCATTCTTTAGCATATTATTTAGCTTCCATGTTTTTGTGTTCTTTTTCAGATTTTTTTCTTGCGGTTGATTTCTAGTTTCATAGTGCTGTTGTCAGAAAAGATGCATGCGGATTCCTGGGTGGTTCAGTCCATTAAGTGTCTGCCTTCAGCTGAAGTCATGATCTTGGGATCCTGGGATTGAGCCCAGTGTTGGGCTCCCTGCTCAGCGGGGAGCCTGTTTCTCCTTCTCCCTCTGCCACTCTCATGCTTTTTCTCTTTCTTTCTGTCAAATAAATAAAATCTTAAAAAAATAAAGATACATGCAATGACCTTGATCTTTTTGAATTTGTTGAGACTCATTTTGTGGCCTAATATGTGATCTATTCTGGAGAATGTTCCATGTGCACTTGAGAAAAATGTGTATTCTACTGTTTTAGGATGGAATGTCTTGATTATATCTGTTAAATCCATCTGGTCCAGTGTGTCATTCAAAGCTATCGTTTCCTTGTTGGTTTTCTGTTTTGGATGATCTATTGATGTAAGTAGGGTGTTAAAGTTCCCTACTACTACTGTATTGATTGCTTTTAAGTATTTTGGTGCTCCCATATTGGACGCATAAATATTTACAATTATTATATCTTTTTGGTGGATTGTCCCCTTTATTAGTATGTATTATCTTTCTTTGTCTCTTGTTCAGTCTTTGTTTTAAAGTCTATTTTGTCTGACTTTAAGTATTGCCACACTGGCTTTCTTCTGACATTCATTTGCATGATAAATGTTTCTCCACTACCCTTGCTTTCAGTCTGCATGTGTCTTTAGGTGTGAAGTGTGAGTCTCTTTTGTCAGCATATAGATGGGTCTTTTTTTTTTTTTTAATCCATTCCATCATTCAATGCCTTTTGATTGGAGCATTTAGTTTGTTTACATTCAAAGTAATTATTGAGAGGTATGTTTTTATTACTATTTTGTTCTTGCTTTGTGGTTGTTTTTGTAGTTCTCCTCTGATCCTTTCTTCTCTTGCTCTCTCCTCTCAGGGTTTGCTGGCTTTCTTTGGTATATACTTGCATTCTTTTCTCTTTGTTTTGCATATCAATTACTGGTTTTAGATTTGTGGTTAACATTTGGTTTGTATTTAATGTCTTCTGCGTATAGCAGTCTATATTAAGTTGATGATCATTTAAGTTTGAATCCATTCTTTACTCTTTTCCTCCCCACATTTTAGGTATATGGTGTCCTATTTTACGTCTATTTATTTTGTGAGTTCCTTGGCTGATATTTTACAAAAACATTCATTTTTTATTGCTTTTGTGTTTCCTACTTTCTTACATCATTTTTGGTTTTCCTTCTCCACCTAAGGAGTATCCTTGAATATTTCTTGCACGGCTGGTTTAGAGATCACAAATTCCTTTAGATTTTGTCTGGGAAACTCTTTATCTCTCCTTCTTTTCTGAATGATTGCCTTGCTGGATAGAAGGTTCTTGCCGACAAACTTTCCCCATTCATCACTTTGAATTTTTCATGCCACTTTATTCTGTCTGGGAAAGTTTCTCCTAAAAAATCCCTTGATAGCCTTATAGTGTTTCCCTTGTATATAACTGTCATCTTTTGTCTTCCTGCTTTAAAATTTTTTATCACTATATTTTTGCCATTTTAATTATAATATATCTTGGTGGGGTTCAATTTTTGTTGATTTTTGTTGGGGGCTCTCTCAGCCTCCTTAACCGCTGTGCCACCCAGGCGCCCCTCTCTCAGCCTCCTGATCTGGATATTGTTTCCTTCTCAGATAGGGAAGTTTTCATTTATTATCTCTTCAAATAAATTTTCTCCCCCCTTTTCTCTGTTTTCTTCAGGTATCCCTATAATGTGAATATTGTTATGTTTCATGGAGTCACTGAGTTCCCTATGTCTATTCTCATTTTGCATAATTTTTTTCTCTTTTGTTCCCCTTGATTACTTTCCATTACTCTGTCTTCTGGATTATTAATTTGTTCCTCCTCTTCTAGCCTGCTATTTGTTTCATCAAATATACTTCTTGTTTTGTTTATTGAGCCCTTTATCTCTCCTATGTTATCCCTTATTTCTGTGTCTTCTCCTCTTTCCTCAAGTCCAGTGAATATCTTTATGATCCTTACTTTAAATTCTCTGTCTGGCATGTTACTTACATCCATTTCACTTAGATCTCTGGCCACGACCTTGTCCTATTCTTTCATTTGGGACAAATTCCTCTGTTTTTCATTTTGTCTAAGTCCGTGTGCATGGCCTGTGTGTTAGGAAAGTCTGCTACTTCTGTTCTTAAGGGTAATGGCCTTATGAAGAAGAGGTCCGATAGTGCCCTGCAATGTAGTACTCCCTGCTCCCTAGGGCCTGGCACTTCAGGGAGTGTCTTGGATGCATGCTGGTGTGTCCCGCTGCCTTGTCTTGGTTGCTTTATTTTCCAGGCCAGTTGTCTGCAGTGCCTCTCTTTGCCTGTCGTAGGCAGTATTTGGTTCCTGTGGTGTTAGTTGACCAGTTTGGGGCCACCTTTGGCTTTCGTTAGACCATTGATTTGCCAGAGATGCAGTAGCATCAAATTGCAGGGCACTTTGCCTGTGTTGTCTCTTGAGAAGTTTTCATTGGTGGGTGGGCCCTGCAATCAGACTCCTGAAGTGCAGGACGGTGGGGCTTTGTGTAAGCAATGTAGCTAGTGAATGTTGGTGCCCAGGCTGGTTCCTGCAGGTGTTGTGTGTTTATGCTGGAGGGCTCAGAGGTAAATGTCACCTGCCAGCTTCTCTGTTCCTGGAGAAGTCCCTCAGGAAACTGCACCTCTGGGACAGGCTCTGAGTTTAGTAAATAACTCCCTTCCACATGCCCCAGGCATTTTCGAAACTGCTGCTTCTATGCTTATCTCCCATGGCTGTTTGTGGTGCCCTGTCTTTAAGGGTGGGGACTAGGCTTCCTCTCACCTTCAGGCTCCCCAGAACTGAGCCCACTGATTTTTAAAATTTCAGGCTTAAGTCCCACTAGTTGTAAGAACTCAAGAAATTTGGCCCCTCTAGTTTTCAAAGCTACGTGTTATGGAGCTGTCTTCCCCTTGCAGGCTGCTTAGTATGAGGGTCTGTTTCTCTCCCTTCTTTGTGCCTGTGGCTACTTCCTTACTTCAGATGGTCCCGCTGGTGCGTTTAGCTCCTATGTCTCTGCCCTTCTCTGTCTTTAGTTGTGGAGTTTGTTCAGCCAGTCTTGGAGTCATTTTCTGGGTTATTTACACTGATGTGAGTTGCATCTATGGGATGAGGTGATCTTACTGTCCTCCTGTTCTACCATCTTGCCAGACTTCTCCAGGTCTTATTTTCTTTATCCATTCAGTTATTCTGTGTCTTTTGATTGGAGCATCGAGTCCATTTACATTTTTTTAAAGATTTTATTTATTTTGAGAAAGAGTGAGCAAGCAGGGGGGAGGGGCAAAGGGAGAGGGAGAAGACTCCTGCTGAGCAGGAAGCCCTATGTGGCACTCGATCCCAGGACCCTGGGATCACAACCTGAGCCAAAGCCATATGCTCAACTGACTGAGCTACCCAGGCCTCCCAAGTCCATTAACATTTAAAGTAATTATTGATCAGTACGTACTATTGCCATTTTGTTACTTATTTTCTGGTTGTAGTTCTCTCTGTCACTTTCTTCTTCTCTTCCCCTGTGGTGTGATGGCTCTCTTTAGCATTATGCTTGGATTCCTTTCTCTTTATTTTTTGTGTACTGTTCATTTTTGATTTGTAGTTACCATTAGTTAGGTTCATATATAACATATATGTCACAGTGTGTATTAGTCGATGCTTAAGGTCAAACACTTTGTAAGAGCACTAAATTTTTACCCCCCTCTCCATGTTTTATGTATATGATACCATATTTTACATCTTGTCATATGGTGCATCCTTTGACTAATTGTTAAAGATGTAATTGACTTTACTACTTCTGTGTGTTAACCTCCTACTGGCTTTATAGGGGAGTGATCTACCTTTATTACATGCTTGATTTTACGTGTGAAAAGTTTTCCTTTTATAATTTGATTTCTAGCTATGGCCTTTTCTTTTCATTGAAAGAATTCCCTTAAATATTTCTTGTAAGGTTGACTTAGTAGTGATGAACTTCTTTAATTTTTGTGTGGGAAACTCTTTATCTCTTAATTCTGAATGATAACCTTTCTGGGTGGTGTAATCTTGGTTGTCATGTTCTTTTTTTGTTTTTGTTTTTGTTTTCCATTCAGCACTTTGAATAGATCATGCTACTCTCTTCTGGCCTGCAAAGTTAGCTGATAGCATTATTGGGGGGGGGTCCCTTGTATGTAACGGTTGCTTTTCTCTTGCTGCTTTTAAGATTCTCTCTTTATTATTAATTTTTGCCATCTTAATTATTATGTGTCTTGGTGTGGACATCCTTGGGTTCACCTTGTTTGGGACTATCTATGAATCCTAGACCTGGAGGTCTGTTTCTTTCCTCAGATTAGGGAACTTTTCAGCTGTTATTTCTTCAATTAAGTTTTCTGCCTCGTTTCTCTTTTCTCAATCTGGGATCCCTATAATGTGAATGTCACTATGCTTGAAGGTCTCGCAGGGGTCCTTTTTATTTTTTCTTTTTGCTGTTCAGCTTGGTTTCTTTTCATTACCCTGCCTTACAAATCACTGATCCATTCTTCTGCACCTTCTAATCTGCTATTGATTCCCTCTATATTTATAGCATATAGTATATTTTTAGTATTTAGTATATTTATAGTATACAGTATATTTTTTCATTTCAGTTGTTATATTCTTCATCTCTAACTGGTTCTTCTTTACATTTTCTATCTCCTTTTGGAGTTCTCACCGAATTTATCTACTCTTTCCTCAAGTCTGGTGAGTATCTTTATGGCCATTACTGTGAACTTTTTATCAGGCATATTGCTTATCTCCATTTCACTTAGCTCTTTCCTGTGATTTTTGTTTTGTTCTTTCATTTGGGACACATTCCTCTGTCTCTTCATTTTGCCTAACCCTCTATTTGTTTCTGTGTATTAGGTAGATAGCTGTGTCTCCTAGTCTTGAAAATAGTGATGTGCAATAGAAGAGGTCCTGTGGTGCCCTGTAGTGCAACCCCCCTTGATCACCAAGACTGGGTGCTCCAGACATCATCCCTGAGTAGGCTGTATGCTCACGCCTGCTGTGGCTAAGCACAACTGCTATGGGCATGCTGGTGGTTTGGACTGGCCCTCAGACCAGCCAGCTGCAATGATCATCTTCGCTTGCTGTGGGCACACTGGCCAAGGTTTGATTACTGTAATCTTGAGAGGCCTAGCTGCAGCCTCTGTAGTCCTCCTGGTGGTCAGGGCTGTAATTCAGCCTGGCTGTCTACATCTAGTCCTGGGACAACTGTGGTACACCAAAGGCCAGGGCTTTCTCCCTATGCAGCATGCTGGGAAGCTTGGCTACAGGCAATGCAGGCATACTGGTGTGTGGGGTTATCTCCCCTGCTTCTCAGGGCAGGAGTCACTTTGGAATGGCACCATCCTGCCAGGGCTGCCTGCCAGGTCTGATGGGGCAGGAGCTATGCCTTTCAAGGGGGGTTGTTGTGTGGGGAGGGTCTGCAGGGAAACATGAGGCTGGGTCATGGAGGTGCTAGCAAGTTAAATAGAGATTGTTCAAACTGGCTTCTGAAAGGGTCCAGATATCTAGGCTGGATAGCAGATATCTGGAGGGCAAGAAGAGTGGTGCCTACTAGGACAAATCTCCTGCAGATCCCTGCCCTACAGCACATGTCCTAAGATTAGTCAAATCTCCTTCATGATGTATCCCCCAGGTGGTTTCCAAACTGCAGCTGCTATGCTGTGTCTCAGGCCAAGTTATTTAGTGTGCTGACCCTTTAAGGGTAGGGACTCAGTTTTCTATAATCCTTAGGCTCTCCTTGATTTAAGCCCTGCTGATTTTCAAACCAGATGTTACAGGGATCCGTCTTCCCAATGTAGGTCCCCAGGGCAGATATGGGGTCTGATCCTCTTGTGCCTCTGTGCTCGTGATGTCCCTTCCATTTGTGGTCAGTTGTGCTGGTGGTTTGGTTTTTGACCATGCCTCTGCCCCTCCTGCCCCTTTTGATGGGACCTTCTCTTTTTTGACTAGTTGTGGAAGATCTGCCAGTTTTCAGGTCATTTTCAGAGTTAGTTATAATAGATGTAGTTATTGCTTCATTATGTTTATCAAACTAGGTGAGCTCAGGACCCTTCTCTCCCATTTTTTTGGGGGGGGATTTCCTTGTATATCTTATTTACAAAGAATTTTGATACTGGTGACAGAAAACTAATCTTAACTGAATATAATCTTGACTGAATATAATTTGTTGCTAAGATGGTCACTAAGCAAAGTGTCCTACTGTGGCATGTTGCAGATGTTGCATATTCACGAGTCTCTGGAATATTGTGGTTTGGCCCATTTCAAAAATTCATGGTTTTTCCAGTGAAAACTTGCATAAGGCCCATCTCCTTAGGGGTCCCCTGGCTCCATTTTAATCCCTTGCCATAACTTACCCCATTTCATTTCATCTTTTACATACTGATAAGGTACACATTTATCCAACCCAAACATAGGAAAAAAAAGTGCAAAACTTTATAGGATTTGGGTGCCTTGGAGAACTTTTATTTTGAATTTAGCACAGTGCCTTTTTACCCTTATATTGTCTGGCAAAGAAAGAACACACAAGGGATCACAGCAGCAAGCAACATTTGTGAAGGCAGAAATACTTAAGTAGATTAAAGCTCTGGGCATCTCCCAAGCAGGGTCACCCTCTAAGTTAGATGTATCTGTGACTCTAAAATGTATGGGTTAGGTGCTGTGGCCGAGACAACAGGAGGAGAGAGTACCCTTAGAATTTTGGTGAGCTTTGGACAGGGGCAGAAGCCTGATATATCCCATAGAGCAACAGCTCCTTCAGTAGAGCTGCTCAGGAAGGAACAGCCTATCATGGTAAGAACTTCCCTTTGAGTCAATGTGTGGGTTGAGAATGTTTCATCTGCCTCTCCCATGGCTCAAACCCCACTTTGACTAGGTGGCATGCTTATTTGCCACAGAGGAACACCATGTTTACCAGCTTACTCTCTTTAGAAATGCTGTGTGGGTAGACCCTGTAAAGGCTCACACTCTTATTCTTATGGTGGCCCCTGTGGCCTGTAGAGAGGGACTGGGGGAAATTCCAGCTCCTGTCTCATATGGGTCTACAGATGGGTCCATATGGACTACAGTTACTCTTCTGCCCAACACTGATGCCATCTGGATGGAAGCAGGAATGGACCACAGCAGCCCTTGGGCTGAACTCAGAACTGTTTGGCTAGTGATCACTCATGAGCCCTGGCCATTAACCCTTTGCACTGACAGTTGGGCTATTCCAAGTAATTAACCCTATGGCTTGGACAGTGAGATACTAAGGGGTGAATGATCATGATTAAGCCCTAGTGGAGTCAGGATACATGGAAAGACATTTGGGTTGGCCTGTAAAAGCCTAAGACAGTCCTCACTGCCTTCTATGTCCTGGTTCATAAGGTACTGACACTTCTTGACAGTCAGGAAGCGATGTCCTAGCCCAGGTATGAGCCCTAGCAACTGACACTTCAGTAAATATAGCAGACTGGGTATATAGAAAAAATGTCCACCAGAGCAGCTGGATGGGATGACACATTGCCAAGGATGCCAGATTACCCTTGAAATACACTGACTTGGTTAATGGACCAACACCATGTCCTATGTGTTCTAAATGGTGCTCAAGACAGCTACCAAAAGACTCTGAGTCCATCCACCCAAGTTCCCAACTGGTGAGGGATCAGTAGTTTGATTATATTGACTCTCTTTCCTCTGAGTGGGGATTATACATATGTCTTGGTTTGTGTGGACACTGTATCTGGCCTAACCCAAGCTTTCCCCTGTTGTGCAAACCAGGCTGCCACTATTAGGGGATTAGGGAAGCTGAGTACTATGCATGGATACCTTCATCAAATAGATGGTGATCAGGGTCACATTTCATAGGCCATGATATATAGGACTGGGCCATCTTCCCTTCCTATTGAGATTTTCCTCAGCACTGTTTTCACCTTGTTTCCCAGATGGATTGGAGGATGGGAGGCTTCGGGAGAAGAGTGGCAAAACAGATGGAAAATAAGCCTAAGGAATGGGGAAGGCCATGAAGCCCCACTTGCTAATTTCTTTTTATTCTATCACATAAAGAGAATATAGAACCTCTTTTTTTGTGTGACAGTAGTTAAAGGAATCACTTGTTTAGACACACTATTTATTTCAATAAAACTAAGCTATTGCCATATCCTCCAATCTGGTGTATTAGGAGACCATACAGGCAAGTCATGGACATACGGAGTGTACAATTTTATTGAATCAGATTTTGGGCAGTCTAACAGAATCCTAAATCGAACTAATTTAAAACAATAAGAAAAAATCAAATCTAACTGAGAGTCCAGAATTAGAGTGGACTCCAGACAAGGTATAATTGGTGTTTCAGCCACCTTTCTCCACTATTCTCTTGGCTCTACCTTTTCCTGTATGCTTTCTCCTCAGGATAACTTTTCTAATGACAGCCAACATGACTATAGGCAACAGAAAACTCTTAGCACATCCAACACTAGACAGGGAAAAAAAACCTCTCCCCTCCCCATCCAATAAAACTTCTTCCAAGAGTTCAAATTTAAATGAGCCTTGTTAGGTCTTATTGCTGCAATTGGACCATAGGAATGCCATGTGCTGATTGGCTTAAGACGGGCTTCCTGAGTCAATTATTAGCATGTAGGATGAGATTACCAAGGCCAGCTTTGAGTCTAAGCATTAATCAAGATTTAGCTCTGGAACTGGAAATTGCTTCTCTGGATTCACTTGAACAGTGTAGAGGAGGGGTGTTTTTCTAAAGCAAAGGAAGGCTCTCTTAGGAAAAGAAAAATGAATCCTGGATAACCAATCAATAAGTTCACTTTTTTAATGCAAGGGCTAGACTGAGCCTGGGGAATGGTGATGGTTAAGAAAAAAAAAAAAGAAAAGAATACCCTAGAGACTGTTACTTGGTCTGTCAGAAACCCAATCCTACCTAACCCAGATGACTACAAAGGGGAAACAGATTTTTTTTTTTAAATGCCTATCTGAAATGCCATGGTAAGCTCATGCAGCTTGGCCCTAACCCAACAATGAATCCATAGAATCAAAGGCCAATTTCAGACACTTTCTGATTCTATAAATTGCATTCCTGACTAGCATATGAATCTGTTGCCATGGACATTATGATGTTGTATATTGTATGCTATCACTTCAGAACAGGATCTAGAATGCTGACTCCTGGGATGGGAACGGGAAATTCTTCTTGAATGAGACCAGATGGAATTATAACTTAGGCATGAAAAATCCTATTTAACAATGAGAGGACCTTGTGTTTTAAAGGGACATCCTTAAATCTCAATGAAATGAGACTATACTTCTCGTGTGTTTTATCATTACTTCCAAATGGTTTTGAGATAACCTTTGACATTAAAACTTAAAATAAGGCAATTAAAAAACAACTACATAGAGGACGATGGAAGAATGAAGGAAAATGGTAGAGGAAGTAAGGGAAAGCAGTATGGGAACAATAGTAGAAATTCTCTTAACTTTCGGACTTTTAAAAATTTTCCACTAAATTCTGGCAAAATTTCTCAGCTTCAAGCCTGCAACTTTCTCTCAGCAGTGTCCTTTCTTCTATATGGCCAATGTATTGAGTTTTTCACACTAATATTGTATTATCAAGATGTGAAATTAATTCTTTATAGTGAATACAATATTCTCTTTTTGAGAATACTGGTCATACTTCTGAAATTCTCTTCATTTTAATTCTTTTCCTTGGTATATATTCATTAAGTTGTGTGCTTTTAATTCATAGTCATGGCTTCCCACCAATGTTGGGTGATATTTATTTGGTTGTCTACCCATCTTAGTACAGATATTTCCTCATTAACGTGCTGTGTTTACCATACAACTTGCTTGAAGAAACCTGTTGGGATGCTGGGTTTGGGAGATACCTGACCCTAAGCCTAAGGGGGATGGTGGGACAAACTTCAGCACCTATTGATCTGGGCAGAGAGGGTCCTTTTTCCTCTGGGTGTTTCACAAACAAAAGACTTGGCCCTGTGCCTCCAATTCAAGTATCCTTACTCTCTACTCTGGCCTAGGAGAAATTATCTTTTGTTCTCTGTCTGACCCAAGGAGGGAGAGATGATATGCAGGAGTCAACATTCCTAGCTGCTGTCAGTTGCCCCAGAAGCCCATGCAATGTAGGTTCAAACTCTGCCTAATTTGGAGCACCCTTGCAGCCATTCTGTTGTCAACGATACCCTCCATCACGTACTTTGAATAATGAACCCATTGTTTCAACCAGATACTGTTTGTCTTCCATTTTTTAAGAATTTATCTTAATTGCTGGTTCACACAGTATACTATTTATGTTCTAGTGGGATTATAAATTAAATAGCTCTTCCACCATTTTTAGAGTTTAGGGCAAGAGGAGGGAGCTAATGCAGATACTCTACCATTTCAAAGTGAACGTCTTTATTAAATGTTTTCAGTGATATGAAAAATACAGAATTAAATAGTTGTGGAAATTTTGTTTTTCAAACATATCATTCCTTTGAGAATCAGACTATTACCCCTTTTTTCTCTCCATTTCCACCATTACCAACTGTCATTGGCCAGGATAAGGCCTGCGAATAGATAGGCCGGATGATCTATAGAAAACAGAGCTTGAAAGTGCGAACTGTGCAGCTAGAATCTCTTACGGGTAATAGACCTTTCATGTTGACGTGGTTCCCTCTCCCAGCCTAATCGTAGAACACTGCCACAGCTCCTGGCTCTAGGCTCCTATGTCTTGGGAGACTTGTCATTATTCCTTGTGGACCGTCAAGACCATGAACTTTGGAACTGTGGAGACTCTAAAGAACCTCAAAGCAAGTCAGTGAGATAGATGTTCTCTCCTTTCAGTGTGTCAGGACACAGAGGCTAAGCATGGTTAAGTTGTTCAAACCCACAGAGCTAATTATAGAGTCCAATGCTGAGCTTGCTGGCTCAAAGTCTGCTTTGCTCAGCCAAAGAGCGTTTATTCAGTGCTGTACTTAGGAAAGCATACTTTGTTGGCTCCAGCCAGTGTGATGCATGACACGCTCACATCCAATGATGTATCACTGGATGTCACATCAGATCTGAATTTTCTGTTGTGCCTTAAGCATGTGCTAGAAACTTAAAAGGCCTTCATTTGTAAAGCTTAGATTATGATTGTCAGTCTGTCAGCTTCAAGGCTAGTAAAAATATTCTGCCAAGATGTATAAATTAACCTTTTTCTGGAGAAAAGGAGATCATAGACTGATCACATAAGAGAATGATGCCACACATTTTTATGATAAACAGTAGGCAATAGCAAGATTCAGGCCCTGGACTATCTGTCAAAGCTTGGGCTAATGCTCAGTGTAGGAAGCCTTATTCCCATCTTCTTCATGGTGTCCCAGAAGCAGGTGTGTTCCCTGGGCATGTGTATGTGTGCATTTTCCAATTTGTCTTGGTCATATATGTATATATGTTTAAGTATAGAGCCCAAGTTTTCCACTCTGCAGTATTTCCCCTTAGTATATTTCCTATTGACTGTTTTAATTCAATTATTGTTGTTTTAATCTATATGAATTATGACAAGTGAAAGATTTTATAACACTGATTTTTAAATATTCTTAAAGACAATTCTAAATTTTTAACTACATTATAACAGAACAGTAAGAATTGAGTAACCTCAATATTAAATCTCTCATTATGAGCATATTTTGAAAGATTCCTTCTATATTTAAGATAATGAATCATCTGTATTACCACCATTAATACCATCGTATAGAAACATTGTGATACTTAGTGACTATTAGAAATCTACTCAACGTAGGAAAAACATTTTGAAGGAAAAAAACACTGAGATTAAATAATTTATTACCATTGCTAAGATGAACACATATACTTGATACTCAATTTTATGCAGAACTTTAAAAAAATAGTTTTAATACAGTATCAAAATTTACACAAGTATTGTGTCAAAAGACCAGTGTTCCTTGTATTAGCTTCTGCAGTGTCTACTGCAGGCACAAAAACTTGTTTTAAATGTCTTCAGAGTGTAGGAATACAACAATTTAAGGATGAAAGCTTTTCTACAAGAGAAGGTGTAAATAGAGCAAGCAATTTCCTTTTACAGACTAATAACATTTCAAAAGAAAGATAAACTTAACTGGTAACCCAATTACAATAATTAGGGAGATAATTCTATAGTAAATAAATTCATAAATATTTTCTGAAAACAGAAGCTGTTTTTTCATCACAGTAACATTTAAAAAAGTATAACGAAATTCCTTCACATTCCTTCACCAATGACAATTAATACACTGTAGTGAGTCTATTTAAAAACAACAGCAACAATGAATATGTGTTATGAATCCAATCTGAGTAATTTAGAAGAAATCTAAAAACTGGGAATTGTTGCATTCCTACTTTTATAATCTTAAACTACAATAAAAACAGCATTCTGTCATAGGCCTCTTGCACATTCATACAAGAAACTATCATTGCATTTGGAAAAAAACACAAAATACCTATCATAGCATTTCTAATACACACAGTCTAATATTATGTGTATATATATATATATACCAAAAAAAACTAAGCAAAGCTAGCACACCTCTGTTTCAAACCTCAAGCAATCTGAACAAGAGCTTTTAGCCTCAATAGTGAAGGACATGCGTCAGTTTCATAAAACGTTAGCTGCTGTAGGCAAAGAAAGCTTTTTTCATAAATGCAGTGCAATATTTTAAAGTTTACATAAAGTTTATTAAATATAACAGCGGATCTAGAAACTAAATTGTAGAAATTGACATCTCACAGCTGGAAACACTTAGAAAAATTATGTTTGCTTGTTCTTTAATTGGAATTAATATTAACATCAATGGATACATTGAATGAATATGGAAGTTGGTATGTCCCCAAGATGTGTCTTCATGAATGTAGCAAGATTAAAAGAAAAGCAATATTTATCTTGATTGTTTGAAATAAATGGTATGCTCTGATAAGCACTCTACAAAGTCTTGTTACCCTTCTAGCTGGTAAAGAGAATTTATGTGATATTTTTAGCACCTCAAAAGTCAAAACAAAATCCCAGAAACCTAATCTTATTTTACATCCAAATTCATTAGGCATCAGGAATTCGTAATTTGTTGACTAAAATATAAGAAATGGGTGCCCAACTCTCAAACTTGGAAAGCTGGAGGACACATGTTCCTCAACACAGCATGGTAGAAAAGTCCCGCCATTCTGTGCAATGAGTCAACTCTATCAAACCCCCTGTGGCCCTACTGGATTCTTCAATCATGCAGATTTCTCAGTTACAATCTTAGATCTGAGGAGTCAAAAACATTTTAGTTCTAATGAAAATATTGGTACCCAAATGGTGATTTTCAAAGCTGTTTGAAATTGACTTGAGATGAACTGTTGTGGACATGGAAATGAGAGACATGAAATAGAGTGTCAGTAATACTAAAGGTTTTAGAGGGAAAATATGTGCAATGTACAATCACTCTAGGTTATTCAATGAGTCCAGGTTTGTGGAAACCCACTTTTTCCTTCTTTTATCTCTCTCTGGCAGTGGTGATCTCTTATTTGAAAGAGTGCCTTTCACATTGGTCCTTTGTACTGGTTTCCAGACAAATGTTGCCTAATTCCAGGACAGGAACCTGCAGCATCTCCAAGTTTCCTCCACACAACCTTAAAAAAGGTAAAATAAATAATTAAACAAATAAGCATCTTAACTCCCCCATCCACAAAGAGATCTGTGGTTTTTAAAGGGGTATCTATGAAGCGGCAAAGAGGAATGTGAAGACAAGACGAAGTATCTCCATGAATGAGCTCAAACACAGTGAAATGTGATGAAGTCTCTAAAGTCACAAGAGCTGCTCAGTAGAGGGAACTACTATGCTTTGTCAGCAATCAGGGTCAAAATTCAAGAATGATGTGTCAACTTACTCTAGTTACATGAGTGGTCCTCAACTCTGGCTGTACACTGTGTACTTGAAGAAGCTTACACAGTAACTCCCACTCAGATTGACTGCACTGGTAGAGGGGAAGCATGGTCAGCCGTTGTTGTTGTTTTTTTTTTTTAAGCTCCCAATTCTGTATAGCCAGAATTAAGAACACATGAGCAAAATCATCCTGGTTTCTATATCCTACATCTTGAACCACGGATTCCAAAATGTTGAATCCACTAAGGAAAATGAAGGAGTTCTTGAGCTATTTAAGCCCTGAGCTACTAGCCTTAGGGTCATTAGTAAATTTCGCTGGCTTTTCGTACAGAGTCGGGGAGGAGCCTCCGTCATAAATCTTAGCTACCAAACAGTACAATCTCTCAGATTATCAAAGCAGAGAGCATCCAAATGCAGGAAAAACATTAAGAATACATTCAAAGATTATTTTCATCTTGATTTATTCCCTAAAAATTTACATAGCCCTAACATGAACACAAAACCAGTTGGCTCATGATTGATATTTTTGTTTTTGCATTTATTTTAAATAGAGCAGATACTCTAGGGAAACCCAATACTAGTCATTGTTATACATAAGACTATAGGGTTCTGTCTACTAAGCTAATGAAACCATTAGTGTGTCTTTTAGTGGACACCACTATGTGGTAGAATTTACCAGTCCTATTTCAAGAGGGTTGTACTTATGGTCTTTAAGTAATAGGAAAGGAATGATCCAGCAAGGGAGGGCTCAAGGTGCCCACAAGGGAGTTAGGCAAAGTCTCATTTCTTAATATAGTGGAAAGGTGCAAACACTGAATCAGGGAGCCAAGGGATGATATGGACTTGCCCTTTCTAACCCTTACATGGTATGTAGACATACAGCTGACCAAAATGCTTTGAATGTCTGAATCTGTCCTCTGCTTCTAAGCCAAATACCTCCGGAAGCACAGACACAAAGCAGTAGATGGTTACAACTCTAAAATGCAAGCACTCTCCAAGTACTCAAATGTAGAATACCATGGTCCTTAACCCTGAAATGACTATGTGGTAAAAGGAGAGTCCAAGAAGGGAGAACTCTGTAATGAACCAGTGATACCAAGGTGGACACAGAGTAGTGACTTGTTAACGAAAAGAAACAATAGGTGGGTGTGAGTCAACCAGTCAAGTATTCCAGCTGTCCTCAGGGAATTTACAAGAGCCAAACAGACCTAAAAGAATACCATTACGACAAAAAGATAAAGGTACTGCATTGTAAGAAACACTAAATCTATTTTTGTGGCACAGTTTGGGAGGAGAATAAAAGCACCTCTTACTAATCAACATGATGCTAACAGTCACTTCCTTGTGTGGATGTTGACAACTGACTTCCAGGAGGAACACCAAACAGAGGCAAAACTTCTTCTCCTAAATCCGGAGTCTTTGATCTCACCTTAGGAGAAAACTTTCCATTTTTGTGACATTATTATAAAAGCACATAGTTCCTCTACTAGGTTTAATAACCTTAGCTAGTTTCTAAGAAATTACTTATCTGTGAAAATTTCTGACAATCTGCTTTTCTCTTTATTCTCCAGTATGCATTATGTGTTTGATGTTCATGTAATTTATAATGGTGACAAAAAAACTTTAAGAGAAAAAAGTGTGGATTTAAAGAGTTTCCAAATGTAAGAGTGATTACATCATATTTGGGTTGGCTTGCATTTTTTTGGTCAAATTTTGGGAATCAAAGACAGAAATAGAGAAGCCCTAAAGGCAAACAAGGAGGGCAAGCTTTTGGCTTCCTGGTAATAACTTCTGCAGGGAAAAACACACCACCGCATATGGTCTTCTGAAGCATTTGTGGAAATATAGTCCAACAAAAAGATCACCATGAACTAATCAAGACCCAGTCCATTAGTACATTTCCTCTGTGACTAAGAAATGAATTTTCTAATGTCCAGAAGTCTTATATCCAAAACAAAAAGGCTAGAAAACAAGCAAACCTGGCGTGTGTTTTTACAGAACTTCACTCATGAAAAATGGAGAGGGTCCTTTGTGGAAGATACATTGCTTTTCATGCTTGGGGAAAGTAAATGGAAGTTCTCGGATTTATCCCACTTGGGAAAGTGGTGATTGCTGGTACTCAGAGGACAGCTGGGTATAGTCCTGACTTTTCATTAGAGAACAATTCGAGGGAGCAACTTTATTTGGGGATTTTAAACTTCTCAAACATAAAATGCAAATGTGGGGATCATACCCAGAGCTTCCTCTCCACCTGCGCAGCGGCTGGGGTGAAACCCACCCTCTGAATTACAAAGGATCCTGTTGTACTACTCTTGGAGAACCTGTGGAATGATAGCTGGGGTCCCTTCTACAATTCCTAATGTCTGAACTTTATTTCTTATTCCGTAGTCAACAGATGAGAAGCAACAGACAGTTTTTAAGGCATTTGGCTTAACTTTTTGATCTGAAGGAAATATTCAAATTGAAAACTAAGGCCAGGCTGAAAAGCTACAGGTGTGAAGAGTGGTGCACTGGGGAAATTTATGACTTCTAGAACTAATGACCTTTTGAAAACAGATGAAAACATATGCAAGAAAGAAAAATAACTTGGAAGGAGTTTCAAAAGGAAAACGGCTAACAACAAAAGAAGCAGGAGACTAAAACTGTGGCCCCACCACATATAAAATGCCTATGGGACTTAAAACATTTACTGGATTTCAAGAACACCTCAAGGAAGTAGATACATGAGAATATCTGGTCTTAATAGCTTAAAGGTATTACTGAGCTATTTTGATATCCTAAGGATAAAGAATATGAGGATAAAAGTACAATACAGAGCCAATTAAAATCAGTGCTTAATGTTTTTTTTTGCTTTTAACAAATGTATTCCTCTACAATATTCTATTTAGCTTTTTACCAAACTTCACCAATTATATTTTGATTAAATGATATACCCATGCATATTACTCAAAATTTAGCCAGAGATTAATAAAATCCAAATCACATTATTGGTATGCATCATGAAAATAGCATGTCAATTTTTTTTTACTGTGTTCTGATTTCTATGTGTCTATCTCTTATGTTCATATTTATTTCCTCTTAAACTTTTCTGAGCTTTTATCCACTACTGAAAGGTAAAGATACTACTTTGCATGACATGAAATGCCCATATCACATGATTTTTTTCCCCCAAGTATGGTTATAAATAAGTCTGAAGAAGGCTGTGTTTTATCACAGGCTTTTAAATACTGATTTTTAGGTACTGCTTGAAAGTATGAAACAGAAACCCATTTGTCAAAACTAGCACAATATTTTAGACAATAAATTATTTAAAAATGTTCATGGATCATTCTGGAATCCAGACTTGGCTGATTATTGCTTACCTGAATATTTTATGACTGTTAATAAAACTGCAATAAAATATACTAAAGATAAAAACAAGGGGAATAGGTTTTATTTTCATATAAAAATATAAAAGCATTTGGCCAGCATTTTAAAAAGTAGATATTCATAAAGTGGTAACTAAGCTACGATAGGGCTTTCAACACAGAATACACAATAAAGCACATTAAACTTACATTGCACATTTCTCTGACTATAGCTTTTTCTGTCTCACTAAGGTCATTTTCATACTCTTTACCCTGTTGACGCTCTAGAGTTTCCTGAACATCCAAGACCTGGATTTGTTGAAAAAGAAAAGCAAATTTCACATGGAAAAAAACTTGTTAGTTATGAATTAAACCATCAAGGAGCTCCACTTTGTAAAACCTTTGGTTTTCTCCGTGTCTGCATATCAGAGTGGATTAATATATGGCAAAATCTTTTAAAATAGTTGATTATTCTGCAACCTAAAAGGGATCAATTCTACTTGATTTTCGAATGGCCACGAAAAGCAATCTATTGCCTCACTAATAGTCGATTGAATGCATCTAATTGTAGACATTAATGAATTTAGTTAATTGGGTCATTAAGAGAATGTGACGATATCGACCATTTGGAGAAAGTAATTCTTGTTCCATTGTAAAGGTGAGCAATATAATTAATGATATGCCAAATAATCCAAATGATATGTAGACATGGCCTATAGAAAAAAGGACTAAAAGAGATGATACTGACAGGTGAAACTGGTCAGAACCCAGGGAATATGTACATAAGAACTCGAGTGAACAAGAACACTACTGACGTCACAGTTCTTGCCTGGACATGTTCCCAGGGCCAGGAAAGGACCATGAAAATGGTTTTTAGGTAATATCAAAGAGAAAAACTGGCTCCTTGCAGTGAAAATATTTGAGCAACACTTTAGAGCAAAGACAGTGTTGGGAGGGGACACTTTTAAGCAATTTTAGAGGCCTAGGATTCCACTTCTCTATGTTATCTCTAAATGGATTCAAAATAATATTTCTTCAAATAGATCTATGAAGTTTTCATGCCACACTTTCTATAGGTCAAAAAGGGAGAAAACTTTGGTTTTGAGTGTTATTTTTCTCCATATCCGCATATAAGCCAAAGCACTAATATAGCAAAGACCCAAGAAAACAAACAAAACCCCAAAAATAATGCTTTTCCTAAAAGCTCCTCTAAGAATCCCCCCTGAACTGTGACATTGCTAAACTGCTTGGTTCTGCTGTCATCGTGGTCCATGCTGACGGTCACACCTAAAGGTGTCACCTGAGAATGGGCACCAGTGAACAGTTGAGCCAAAATATACGACTTAAGCATAAAGTGGGACCTTCACGTCAAGTTCATAAATGGTCTACATGGGTAGTTACTGGAGTCCAATCCTGAAATATCTAATTCACAAACCGGCTAGCCGTTCCCACTCCGTAGGTACTACTACCACAGAGTCCGTTCGCATTCTTGATCTACTCCGAGGAAATCCCGCCTATGCTCAGTGAATATGCATAGAAAACTTAACTCCTGGAACAAGCTCATTTGCCTACAAATTCAATTTCTAATGCACCTCAGAGAAGTGTACTTCAAATCAGTTAATTTCTACCAAATGAAGTGAAGCTCCAATTAATAGCATGAATTTTAAAGCAAGATAAATGTGGTGTTAGTATAAGTGGGCTAATTTCTCACACTGATTTACAACACTTTCCTCCCAAACCACCACCACAGAGGTCTTTCCTAAAGCCTAGAGATTTGGGGGCGGGGCGGGGGGGAACCTATCAGGCGAGAAACTGAGCCATTGTTCTAATTCTTTCACAACAGAAAAATTTTATGCTATAAATCAACTCTAGGATCTGTGGGTTCTGAAAAACAAAACGAATTGAGTGGCTATGTTTCTTCTTTTACATTGTGCTATCCCTACGATGCATTTCCCACAGGCACATATTTCTGCTTCATGACACAGTTAAGTCAGGGAAGCAATCATATTCTGTATTCGAGAGCCTCCCCGTATCCGATAAGGATGCTTCAGTTGCTCGGTACCACCCACCTGCCGAGTGAGGACATTAATGTGCTCTGATTATTATATCTTTGAGATAAAAATTTTATATGAAAACTAGAGAACGAATGCAGAGAAAATTGAAGAGCTCCTCCTTGCTCTTCCCTTCCTTTTAGGCCCTAGGAGCACAGGTGCAGTGAAAAATTTGGGGAAGGTTGCAGAGCTATCCACTATGCTGATCTGATTCAAACTACACTTGCCATTTAATAAGGCAACAGGTGGAAACCGTTTTCAAGCCAAAAAGTAGAGCCGCGTGTTGCTGGAGCATGTGCGGACGCTAACACTACACGTTTGAAGCGGCGCACTTTTTAGTTCCAAGATGCTTTTCAGACAGCCAGCGTCTGGGTCATGCTCAGGTAACAGCACGCTTGGCATGCTGCTCCTGGTAAGCCACATCCAAATGCTGCCGCAGAGAGCAAGGCGTTGGTCAGTCGATAAGCGGGCGCCCACCAGAGGCCGGGGGCGCCCCTCATTCTCGCGTGTCTCCCCACACAAATTCCGCTCGGTTGCTCACTTGCTGAGGCATTCCAGCCGGGACAGGATTGCGCTGGCCAGCGGCGTGGTTCGGCTACCTTCCCTCATCTGCGATCAGTATATGCTTGGGAGGAACCGCGCATTTCATGGAAGTTACAGCAAAATACAACAATGGAGCGCGATCTCCTGCTAAAACCAAATCCAATACATATTTTGAATTTCTTATCTGCTTACTTGCTCTATGCGTGCCAAAGAAAGTGTGGCCCACTCCAAAAGAGTGCATCTTCAGGCTGCTGATAAATCATTCCGAAACCAAAAGCGTTTTAGTAAAGCTGTGAAACTCCTACAGCAAGCGTGGGGCTGGAGCACGCTCCCTGCTTGATGGCTCAGAAAGTTTTGATCAAGGCTACATATTAGGAATTACAGATAATGTGAAGGACGGTGATTCATACTTGGAATTGATAAAATTTCATGAGACTGCCCTAATTTTTAAGGTGAGTGTTACTGCCTGCATCAGTTTCTTCTCATAGATCATACTTATATTATTAATTTTACTTACAGTGCTTATTTATTGGAAAGCTCGCTATTAGTAAAGAAAATATAAATTTCAGCTGAATCTTTTTTGAAGTCCTTGGAGGATCTGAAGTAAGAACCAAAAATAAAACTAGCTTTATGAATAAGACCCTTTACTTTCTAATCCCCTATGAAAGAGCATTAATTAGAGGTTGAAGACCTAATTTCTATTTCATGGGGGACAGAGGAGGTTTTTAGTTCAAGATTTTCTTTCAGTTGGTTGCACCATGTAGTTCAATTGCACGAAGAAAGAAAAATCGGGTGTCCTTCCTTATTCTGGCCAACTCTTGACTCCCTGTTTTGCAGACACGCATGCTACAGACACTGCACCAATACCCAGAACAAGAGTTTACACACATGGATATACATGCACAGCAGACTTCAACCTCGATGCAGACTGGTATGAATCACGTCACTCAAAACAAAATGATAAAACTAGAGATTCAACCAGAAGTACTCAAACTCATCATTTCAAAAAAAAAATTATACTTCAAAAATTAAAGTATCTATGGTTAAAACAAGACTGTGAGGACTACCAGACTATAGCGAACAAGCCACAACACAACTGAAGTTCTGGATAAACGGTGGGACACAGTTGGTTACCTTAAGAGAATGTACCACGGGTTCAGGCTGCTGAGAAGGTGTGGTATGTCCACTGAAGCTAGCTGGAGAGGTGGGTGGACTGTTACTCCCATCAGCCCCTGATGACAACCTAAAAGAACCCTTAGTAGAAAATCAACAACTTTGTTATTAAAACAAAAGTCGTTTATAACTGCATAGATGTCATTCAGTATTCAGTTTCACTGCCAAATGAGAATCAGCTGCTTTGTGAAGTTTTTTTCTAGCCTGTCCTAAGATGCTTTCAACCTGTTAACTGGAATACACTTGCTGCTTGACCAGCAAGAACACTTAACCAAGAGCCACCTCCATGCATGTCCAGATGTCATTTCTGATTTGCCACAGAGAACCATGCCCCCTCAGGAATGCCCATTAAGAACACTTCAAGAATGATTTTTAAAACTTAAAGATACTCAAGCGTAGGGAATTTGTGAGTCACTCAGCAGCTGAATTAAACATGCTCGGTCAGCAAGACAAATGCTATATTCCATATGTCTCAGCAAATACACACATATCACGTTCGTGCATTGGAGAAACGGTGTGTCTTTGGAGGCAAAGACCTATAGCAGAGCATTTCCAAAGAGATTTAACCAAACTCAGCATTTTCTTTAAGAAAGCATTATTTTTTGTTTTTTTAAAAAAAATAAACTATGGCCGCAAATTACATATTTGTACTTTGGTGACTCTTTACCTCGTTGCTGAAAAACCAGCACTTAGGCCTGATTAACTCGGCCTAGGAGAGTCATGGTCACCCACGCAGGAAGTGGGGAAAAGTGAAACTTCAGTTAGGTCCCCTCCTAGAAAAAGCAGCCAAATGAGAATTTTCCAAACCTGTTTTTATGGAGATCATGACACTCAAAGTGCATGAGAGATTTTAATTTCGGTCCATCAACAAATCTACCGATATTTTTTTCTTACATCACAGATTAATAACTGCTCCATTTACCTTGATTTTATGACTCTAATACCCCGAGAAGGAGCCACTGAAGGTATCTCATGTGTGGCTTCATAAAGGGAAGACACACGGCGATTAGGGACATTTATTTTCTAGCACCTACAGCAGAGCTTCTGTGTTGTCCATTTTAGGGATGGGGGGGAGAATCCGAGAGCAGCAACAGTATAAGTATGGGTTTTATGCAGACCATACTATTCGTAGAGAAATTGACACTTCCCACTGGTTTTTACAAAGATTATCCTTTTGCAGTTTGGGGTATCTTCCCCCTTCCCTTGTCACTGTCCTTTCTTCCTACGTCCTTGAAGGCTATCCTTGCCACCTCACAAGCCAACTGGAGCCATGTTCTTTTCCTTGCTCAAAGAATAATGCAACCAAATCAGGTCCTGCCCCCACCCTTACTAGTCACCAGGGAGAGGAAGCTGTTGGACAGGACATTTGGGGGACCTCTCCAGCTCTGTCCTCCATTGCTAGGAATGATTATGTTAATAGCAGGTGATGACATAGGAAAGCCAATTATAATAGCCCCAACGCCTTCTGGGGGAAAAAGTCTTTGTTTTTCTGCATTTGTAATTCACATCAAATCAGACATAATAGTGCCCAAACAAATAATAGAAGGGAACTTATTAGTAAGTTTAAAGGTGGTGAAAGGGCCTACCATTGCCCCCAACGTCAACACCAAATTTTGGACATCCTCTTCCTCTGTAACGATGAAACGTTTCCAAAATGAAGGAGTTCTAAAGGAAGCTCTTCTCTGAATAGCTCTGGTCCCCTTCTATTCTCTTTCCCTACTGTTACCACCCTGATGAATGGTTTTGAAAAGGCCTCTGAGGTGATGCAGAGTTCACTTCAAACTTCTTATTTAGGACCAATGTAGAGCAGTTTGCCCTCTGACTGGTAATCTCACTGTAAGCCTGGTTGTTTAAAATTGTAACTTGGCTGGCTCCGGAGACAGGGAATTTAAAAAGAAGAAAATCTTAATAAAACTGGAAATAGGACTCCCAGCCTGGGGGTTGCTTGTTTTCAAACATCACATGATCGCATAGTGTACGCACCACGTCTTGGGTCAGCGATTCCTATTAAAGGGCAGGAAAAACTTTCTAGGCTGGTCGACAGACAATTCATTTTCATGGCCAAAGATCTTTTAAACTTTTCATGAAAGGTGCAGGGTACCTTTGCTTTTCTCCAGTGCTTAGGGTTACTCGACTTTCATCCCCAAGTTCAGGAAAACAAAACAAAACACTGATGCTGACCTTTTAGGAGATCAAAGACTACTCCCAGCTTCCCTCCCCAGATTCAGACACACACAGCAACTTTCTTTCATGTGTACAGATTTGCTCTCTCCCCCCACTGTAACTTTTCCTCCAGCAACAGAAGCCATCTGTATGCACAAGCAAATGCAGCAGCTGACTGGTCTTCACTCACCGGGAGAGTGGGCAGGCATCGTCCTATTCCTCGGCACCCTTGCCACCACTGCAAGACCCGCCGGGCTCTGGGCCCCCAGCCTTTCTCCATATTTGAGCTGTTTCTAGTTGGAGGTTGCCTTCTATTCTGGGTGGCCTTATATTTGGAACAATATAGTACAATCACTCAGAAAAATACTCTTTCCCAAGTCTCAAGAAAGCAGATAGAACAAGAAGCTTAATGAAATGAACCACAATGACCACAATGGCAAGCTATAACATGCACCTCGAATTAGGGAAAAAATTAAAAACAAAGTCCTATTAGAGCTACTACTGATTTAAAAAAAAAAAGCTTTTGACTAATTTTTAAGCTATCAAAAAGAGGTAGATGATAATGCCAAAATTTCAGCAAAAAACTGAAGCTACTTAAACAACTTTGTTTTGTTGGTGTTATTTGCGAGAAACAGAGAATTAACCGTTAAGTCTTCTTAGTGTTTAAAACTGTGTAACTTCAGAACTTAACAGAAATTATTCAAAATGCAATTGGGAGTACTATGTTCTTTTGTTAAACACAAGGTGGGCAGATCTATTCAGGAATACTTAAAAAAAAACTGTATCAAATTCTCAGCAACATTTGTGCACACCGAAGAGTGTGTAATGAGCTAAGAAGTCATCACTGCATTAAAATAATTATTACATCATTAGTAAAATTTCTATTAATCAGTTAATCTCCAAATTTCTACACTGGTTAGAACTAGAGATAGCAGATAAATAAAAAATTTCCCCTAATTTTCATTTTTTTCTATGACTAACCAGCATACTTCTATTAAAATTATCAGATGCAAAATGAATTCACTTGAACATAATTTCCTCTTCCTGACAACTTCCACTAACACCCTTATCTAAGACTGCTAAGTCTTAAGGATTAAGATCTTTTTTAAAATATTGAAAATTCACCAAATAGTCCCCAAATTCCAGTGTCTGAATATTTAATTTTAGGAGGCTGAAAAATGACAACATAATTTTTCAGTTCCCACTGATCTCTTTTCCTAGAAGTGTGTGCTGTGTTGTGAATAGCACTGGTCTAATTTTCACTTTTCCGCAACGTTTAGAGGCTGAACAATGAAAAAAAGTAATGGTAATGATGACCAGCAGTTGGTACTCGCAAATCTTTCTTCTGAATCTATGGAATCAGTAGAACCAGTTACCTATTAAGTAAGTCAGCCACACGTATTCCTCATAAAGAACAGAAAAAATAATGTATTTGAACTATTTTGATTTTTTCCATTGTTAGCAACATGGATTTGAACATGGCTCTTTCAGTGATCATCTCAAGCGTTGCTGTTTAATTTCTTCCCATTAAAAGAATTCCATCCAATAATTTATAATATGGTTTATGGCTTAAAATCCACCTCTCACCCCAATTTGCGTAGTTCTATTTCTGAGATGATCATTAGAAAGCACCACAGATTTTTTTTTTTTTAAACAAATGAGTCCTATCTTCCAGATTTGGTTCCCTTCATGACTTAACACATCTCTCAGATCCTACATTTTCAGATTCAATGACTGAGTAAGACATATAGGGATTCCTACTTTCATTCTTCCTTAATGTGTAGTGAGATTGAATCTCAATGCCGCTCCATTGCAACAAGCTCATCATCATAACCATGAAATCTAAGGTAACATCTATAACCATTTAGAAGCCTGCTGGAAGGAGCAGCCTTTTAGCTACAATATTTCCCCACTTTTGTCAAGTAGATACAACATGAAATAATAGTTGTGCCTTTCAGCATCTTGTAAAGGGTTCTTTTAAAACATTAAATATAGATTGCATAGTATTATTAATCTCATAAGAGGGGGCAATATACGTGGGTCAGATTTTTATGGAAGAATAAACTACTTGATGATATAACCATTTTTAAAGGGAAAGATACTCTTAGAATCAGGATGATTGACTTTGTACTCATGTTGGCAACTTTATAAAACACTCCAGGTCATGGAAAAATGTATTCTGGACTGGTCATCATTTTGACCGAGTAAACTGAATGGTATTTATGTACTAATGTCAGCTTAGCTCTCTGCTAGCTCTACAATTGTCAATCGTGCTATTTTCTGAAAGCTACTTCATAAAACATAATAAGCCTCACTCACTCTGTAGGTGGAATTGTTTCTGGCAACTTCAGAGCTTGAAGTGGGGGAACCCAGATTCTGGCCAACTGGGAGAACAAACCTTAAAAAAGTCACTTTCTATTTTCTGAGGAGTTCTATTTTGCTTAGTTTTATTTTCTGTAGTTTCCCAAAGTACCAAATTTATAAAGAATGCCTGAATGACCCTACTATTCCCCTAGAAATCTGTGTACTCATCAGCCACTTTATATTCAGGTACGTAGAGTAAACCATAAATTAATTTATATATCAGGAGGACCCACTCTAAACGCTAATAGCTAAGTAATGCTCTACGTCAAGACCGTGTGGGAGGTAAATTACAGTTTACTTCCTATGTGGTAAGTACTCATTATAGAGATCATGAAATCTAATGCTGTAAGCAAACACCCTAGATCAAGACAAAAATATCCCTTACTATCACTGAAGAGAAAATGTATTGGTACTATTGTGCCTTTTATTATGTGATATCTGGAAGATGTTTAGCCAAGAAAATTGAGACTTGAGATATTTGCTAGTATTGTCCTTACAATAACAGACTTCTCCTCAGAATTAAGGGAACAAAAGGAGCCACTCAAATGGCTCCGCTTAAAAGATCATCTGAACGATAAAATATATTACTTATGGTCTCGTTGAATAAAATTATAATTCATAATAGGAGTTCTAAGAGAACCAACAAGATGAAGCTATTGTAATTAAGTTGTCTTCTTGCTATTTATGATTTTATTTATTATAATTTTAATTAACATTCTAGGAGTTTCCATTCTTTGACCTTACAGAAGTACATATTAAAAAAGTCTTTAACACAAAAATGTTTTTATATTTTATCATATAAAATGCAGGCTTCCCACTTAGATATAAATCAGATGTAATGCATTTGTAACAAACTTTGGAGCCCAGCCCTCTTATCTATTATAGGAAGCCAACTACGGAAAGCTAAAGATTGATCGGCTAAAGTGGTTTCCTGTTAGTTAAAGATGTTCAATTTTTAATAAGATCTGAAGCCAGGTCAAACTATCATACAGTGCATCAGACTGCATACCTAGTTTAGGAAGGAGGATGAATTTTCTTTCCTTACTATGGGTCAAAGGCAGATGCTTTGCTTAATTTCATCAGGAAAATAACATTTTGTTCAGTTTGACCAGTCTTCATTCTGACAAACTATAAAGTTGCACTAGCACACAAACAGAAGCTTTAGAGGTCACCCTGACAAATCTTTTCCAAAAGATTCCTGTGAATGAGCTTAGAAATGCTAAGAGACCCCCTGTTTTGCTCTAATACATGATATTTAGTTGAGTATATTCGAAGAAAAGTGCATTTTTAAAATTTAATTGAACTAAAGTAAGGAATCTATTCAATACTGATTTAAAATATTAAGTAATTTTCCATGCTACGCGAGGGAGATATCCAATCTCATAACTTTTTGTGTAAAGAGCAGCACAGTAAGTTCAAGTCATTGACTCTAGGGCTCACACTGCCTGGGCTCAGATTCTTGATCCGACAGCTAGCAGGTGCGTGACCTCGCTGAGCCTCAGCTGCCCCATCTATAAAGTGTGGGTAATTCTGGTACAATGGTACCTCCCTTGATGAGAAGAGCTCTTCACCCAGCGGCCAGCCCACGTTCAGAGCCCTGCAGCTCTTTGTTGTCCTTGTCCTTGTTTGCTTTGCTTATCAACACATTTTATAATTTGTCAACCTACTTTCACATGTTTGTTATTGACAGTAGTTCTCAACCTGGGGTGAGCTGGCCCTCCAATGGGGACATCTGGCAAAAATGCATACATTTTTTTGGTTGCTAAAATTGGGCAATTTCTATGGGCATTTATGGGTTGAAGCCAAGTGTGCCGCTGAAGGCCTGACCGTGCGCAGGACAGCCCCACAACAAAGAATTATCCAGCCCCGAAGGTCAACAGTGCTCAAGCCGAGAAACTCCGATCTAGAGAAGGAGAACCATATTGGAAAACGGCAAAGCCAGATTTCTGCTGACTGCTTCGTAGATTTTGCAGATGAGGCCAAGTCGCCCCCATGATTTGGAGCTTGTGAGGATTTTAAAGGAAACTCTCTGGGCTTCTACCCTCAAGTGGTCTAAGTATAAAGACATCTATCTTCCTACCCCAAATAGGAAATTACTCTTTCTAACAGAAGGGAAAGAATTAAAAATACCCCAAACAACATCTTGTTAACAACGCTAGCAAAAACAGAATACAAGCGGGCAGCACAGGGCAGTGGCCCAAAGAACAAAGAGCTCTCGGAGAGGAGAGAGCATGCTGCAAGCACCTTACAAATCAAGACACCAATCCCACAGAGAGTAAAACTGGCAGAAGGTGCTTTGTGGAAATGATGAAAGGAAGTAAAGCTGCCTTAGCAATATGGCAGGTAGAGATTCTGCACTCAATTTTAAGCAGTCACATTAGGAAAGAATACAATTGCCAGCAACTGGAAATGAGGGCCCCGACCCGGGAAACAACATCCCGGGGCAGATGAGTGCGTCGTGTGACGTGCAGAGGTTAATCAGAGAGATCCCTACCTGACCTGACCGGCGACTGCTGTCTCCTTCACAGGTGGCTAAGGGCTGTACTCTGTTTACAGCTTTGCCTCCTCCACAGGTGGCAGACTTCCTGAGGGCGTGTCTGAGTCCTCAGTGTTCTTGGCCACTGAGCTCCAGCTACCTGTTCGGACTCTACTAAATGCTGTCATTTAAGAGATTATTCACACTCTCTACTATGAGCTCCTACTACATGTGAATACCTGTTAAGACACTAACTGGTGATAGTCTCAATAATAATTTATGCTCCATAATTTTTGTGTTGGGGTCCTAGAGATCTCCTTCTGTTCTCTGTACCCACTGCTTAGTTCCCGGGCTGCAAAGAGATCCTGGGCAGGATCCAGTTGTCTGGAACGGCCCAGAGTCTGGGGGCAATCGGAATGAAAGTGTTTTAATGTTAATAACTGATACAGATGAACCAGGGTCTACAGCTGAACATCAGCTCTGTGCTCATCGGACTTTCCCCACTCAAGGCACATAACTGGCTGCAACATAACAGTTAGTTCAATTCTGCATCTAGAATCCTAACCCAAGGATTTTGAAACTTGGAATTTTACAAAGTCTCCTAAAGAATTTGTTGAGAATTACTGACAATTCACTTTGGAATATTATATGAGTCATGCTATAAATGAAATACGCTAGGGCTCCAGATAAATACAGTTGTCAAGAGAACAGTCTATTTCCTGTTCTAACTTTCTTCCGTTTGAGATTGGGTTCAGTGATACTTTTCTGGATCTCATGCTTTTCTTGATACCGTACCAGTGTGATCCAGGATGTCACGCTCTTGATTCTGGTTCCTGTTCATTCATATTCATATTCTCTCTCCCTCTCTGATCCCAGAATAGGTATCTTAAAAACTTGCTTCAATCCTGGCTTTGCTGATGCATAAGTAATGATCATGTGAACTTTACTTTCATTGTTTAACAGATGAGTATAATTAGTCTGATCACTCACCTTAAGGTGAACTGATAAGAATCTGGTTCATAGCTCAATTTTAAGCCCTATCACGTTTTACAGTAAGAGTTCATGTATCTTTGAGCTCCTTGGGGTCACTGTACGTGACCTTTATTAGCTTTGTAATTGTGACGACTAGTACCCTATCTGCACATAGTAGTTGCTCAATAAACTTAGTATATTATTGGATGGTCAAAACCTAGGTGTGAGACTGTGGCTTTTCCTTTATCATCTCAAGAATCATTGTGTCAGTGCTCTGCTTATGTGTCTATACATTGGGTAATTAGAAGCCACTCAACTACTTGTCAAGTAACTAACGCACACCTCTAGAGTGCTAGCATGGCCCGAGTCAAGAAGTGAAACTCCATTTCTGTGACGGTCCATATATTGGCAAGTTAAACTCCAAATAATTCTCATTATTTTTCTTTTATTCTCATTACCCAATTACTCATATTTGAGCAAAATAAATTCATTCTGAAAATCCTGAATCACTTTTATTTCTAAAGCTACAGTAAAGCTCAAATATGTTAAAATAGCAACTGAAAAGATCACTGGGGATGGTAAGTAGGCCAAAAGTAGAAAGAGACATATGACCAAAAGTATATGCTGGTTCTCATTAAAATCATTACATAAGGCCAAACATCAAGTGGTGAAAATAAAATATCATCAAAAGAGATACTATTCTCAACTCCATTAAGTGTAGGCCAATCTGTAAGTGTCCCGGTGTTCCCAGCCAGGGAAACCAGAAGGTAATATTTATTCACTCATTCTTCATTTCTTGTGCCAAATAATGGCTCAGATTGAGATCTGTAGAGTCATAGAAGAGATGGCAAGGAGCTTTAATTCAAAAAAACCTCTAAAATTTTAGACATTTGTCACTTTCAGGGAAACAGAAGTGGTTCAGAAAGATGTGGAGGGCAGAGTAGCAAGAATGAGGATGACATGAAAGGAGTCAGATCGTGGAGAACCTTCTACACCATGTGAAGGATTTAAAATATACCCTGTGCTAAGGCATGAGCGGTGACAAGACCCAATTTGTGTTTTAGAGAACCCTTCTAGTAATAATGTGGAGAATGATCTAGGTGGGACAAGACTAGCTGGGATGAAGTCCAATCAGGAGATGGAGAGAGAAGTCCAAATGAAAAATGATCACCTGCTCACCAGATAACAGCAGAAGGAATGAAAAGGATAATATGGATGGACTACAGGGCAGGACCCTGTGAGCCTTCGTGGTAACCTGAACCCAGGGTGGCTCCCAGCTTTCTGGCTGGGCACTGGCTACATGGTCATGCCGTTAGCCAGGCCAGAAAATGCCAGTGCAAGTCATGTATCTAATGGAAGAGGGAATTAACAATATAAAGCCCCAAAACATCTCTTTCACAGATACCCCCACAATGGTTTTCTTCTGACACGTAAGAGTTCGCAAAATCTTTAAATTAAAACTGCTTGTGATTTCATGCCATGATGAAAATTTCCCCTCAAATAATACAGAGTTCTTGGGAGAACAACAAAGTAACTTTGAAATATCTGTGACTCCAGGTGAAACTTGCAGATATATAAACACAGATTTAAAAATAAATGAAAGTAATTACAGAGGTTAACAGGATGCCTTTTTACAAGAATTAGAGAGGGCAAGCCCCAGAAGAAAAGAATCCATATCATGAAAGGGCTGAGAGGGCAAACACCCTGTATCTCTGTAGCCAGAGTGACAGCAGACAGAGAATAATAATGAAGGCCCAGTTAAAAAAAAAAAAAAAAAAAAAAAGCTGTAAAACAATAGGTAGGAAATGTGAACAATTACATTTACGTACATTCTGCTTCTAGGTAATGAGTTTATGTGCTTAATTCTTGTCTTTTGTTATCCATACAATCCCCAGTGAGAAACACGGAAATTTCTAGGAAAAAAAAAAAAACAACACTTCTAAATGGTTTTCCAATCAAGTTGACATCAATTAAATAGTGAAAATTGATGGCATTTTTGTTGAGAAAAACAGATGAATACTTGTATGCGTATAAGCATGGGGGTCAAGGAGGCTGGAGTAGGACCCAGAGTCAGGGCCTGCGGCTGAATTGCCAGGGCAGACTCCAAAGCCAAAAAGGAGCACTTGTTAACCCTGCATTTGGCTGCTGAACAGAGCCAGCCGCTGCTGGTGTTGAATCCCTCAGCACTTCCGGGAGCCGGTGGTAGACATGCCCCAGAGCTCAAGCCCCGGGGACCAAACAACTATTTAAGACAGATCCGTTTTAAGTTGTCTAAGAAACATTACTCTGTGAGGTGGCGCTGGCTGCCCTGGCTTTGGCAACAGGAAGAATCTTCCTTCCCTTCCAGTCCACAAGACTCCCGCATAGAATGGGAAGGTCAAGCTAAGAGAGAATTAGAGAGCTAGAGTCAGCTTCATCCCAGGGGGGCTACCCTAGCTAGGAGCATTGAAATCCCTGCATCAGTGAGAACACCATCAGGGCACAAAAGGAAGCATCTCGAAAACCGTGAGCTCTCTTTTCACGAATAGCTCTTACTAGGAAGAAAGAAAGAGACTTACAAATAGGTTTGTGTGTGCCCTACCTCATAACATAAATAACATGATGAAAAGCAAGAGTTTTGGATGCAAACTATAAATGCTCATTTAAGTCAATAACATTCAGAAAGGAGCTAGAGGACCTGTTAGAGAGTTAAAAATAAAGGATAAAACCACTGTGCAGAATTAGTACACAAGTCATCTGTAATTCTGGGAGATTAAAGAAGTTGAGTGAGCCTCTCCTTCCAGTCTGGACTGCACTTTCTCCTTCCCTATCTTTAAATTTTAGAGTGTCCTGGGGCACAGCCCACAAACCTCTTTTTCCCTGAACATTCATTCAACAAGAAGTTCTAAGTTGGTCCCACAGCCACGTATGCTTGCAAGGTTGTACCTCTGGCCCTGACCTCTCCCCGGACTTCCAGATGTATGCATCTAACCTTGCAGGTGACATCTCACAGACGCCCACCTCGAATGTACCATGTCCAACACAGAACTCGACTCCCCTGCACCTCCTGACCTGTTCCCCCCAGGTTTCCCCATCTCCTTAAACAGCGCCACCCACCATACAAAATTATTTCAATCAAAATCCAAGGAGTCATCCTGGATTCTTCCCAGGGCCACCACACTGGACCACCCTGGGCTGTCACTCACTGTAATAGTCCCTCCTGGGGTTGTCAGTACTCAAACTGTGAAGCCACATGTAGCCTCTGTCCCTTATATTCCAGATGCAGTCAATCATGGAGCACTCTCAACTCTACCTCAAAACATACTGTGACTCCAACACTTTCTCACCCTCTCCGTCCTCCACTTAATACAACCTACCACTACCCTTAGGCTACCAATCTAGTTCCCTAATGAATGTCCCTATGTCCTCCCCAACCTGCCTCTAACTTCTTCAGTCAGGTCTTTACTCAGCATTCCCAGTGACCTTCTGATAACGTAATTAGATGTATCACACCCTTGCTCAGTTCCTCCAGTGGCTCTCTACGAACTCAGACCCAAACCCAAACACTTGACTTTGGTCAACAAAACCCAAATGTCTGTTACCTGCCGGTCTCTGACCTCAAGGCCTGTTATTCTCTGTCTCACAGACTCTATTCCAGCCACACTAGCTTTCTTGCAGCCTGTTTCCTCACACACGCCTAGCTCACTCCCACTGAAAGCCTTTGCCCTTGCTGTTCCCAATTCCTGCGATGCTTTCCCATACTCTTTTCGGTCCCTCCAGATGTCACTTCCTCAGAGAGGCTTCTTCTAAGTCCATGCAAAACACCCTCTCCAGTCACTTACCAGTTCTGTACCCTGCTTTTGTTTCCTTCAAAATGATTATTACTTCCACAGTATTACATATTTAACGTTTTTAAAAATAATAGTCCACTAAAATGTAAGCTGCATGAATTCAGGACTGTATCCCCATTGTCTAAAGCCGTATCTGTATGCAGTAGGTGCTCAAAAAATATTTGAGAGGTAAACTATTGAAAGAATGGCCAATATAGGCAATCAGCTTTCCATGATCTACAGAAATCCCATTCCATATTTGTTAGGGGTTATTTTGTTTATACTAAGAAAAGCAGGGGAAGCCCACTAATCACCTATCTTTGAATGCCTATCCCTGCGTCAATCTAACAATAAATATCAACATTTCTCATTCCAAATAGCAGGTCACTGCTTTTGTCTAGTCTCTCTGAGGTTCTGGGGGTAAAAGATAGCATAAAAAGCTGATATAGAAAGAAGTTTCCCCTCATCCCTCCACACAAACTCTGACCATACCTAATGCCACAAACCAAGGCTGCCTGGTTAAAAATTTTTGTTTCTCTTCAAGTCTCTAGGGCCAAAATTCTGAGACCATTCCCCAAGTAAACAACCTGGCTGAACCTTAAAATGCATGGCTAAAATTTCCTGGAGAGTTCTGAAAAGCAACATCATAAAGCTTGAGAAAAGGCAAATTTTAAAAAGGAATTTTTAAAAGAATTTTTACAGTAGTATCATCCTGGAAAACAGGTTAACCAGTGATAATAAGTTTCCCTAAGCTAGCCAGAGTGGTCTTTAAAAAAAAAAAAAAAAAAAAAAAAAAAAAAAAAAAAAAATNCTCCAGAGAGAAATGACCCAGAGACTAATGAGCTCCATAAGCTAGTCGCTGCCTGACCCTCAGCCAGTCACTTGTCCTCAATGGAGAGGCGAACATGGAGAGCCCTACCAATTAGCTTCACGTGGCGGCTGTGAAGGGTGACTAATAAACCTGATTGCAAGGCACTCTGAAGACATTAAGTGCTACAGAGAAGCTTCATAATTGCCAGATCGCCATCAGTTGCCATGAAAGCATTGCGAATACATCTGGCTCTTTTTAAGCTCTTTTCCACCCCTTGGCTCTTCTGATGTCAATCAGTCCTACTGACAAAGACAAAAAGATGAGGGAGGATTCTCCTCACCCCTCCTATAGGTCTCCTCCTGATCCACAGGACACATGACGGAGATGCAAACTAGCCTTTGCACTCCTTTGTTCCTTCCAAAGTACCTTGCAGATTCCCATGAAGAGAGACTGCATGAATGGCCAGCTGAAGGCCTTTCCTTTCTGTCCTTTTCAAGCATAACACAGATCATCATTAAACACCACAGATTTGACAAAGATCATGGGAGAAGAGAATATGAACGACCTGAAACATACAGAATTTACTCTATTCTTACTAGTGATCTCCCGATTTCTCGTCCTATCATGTGATGTCCTCACTTACAGAAAAAGGGAGATTAATTGGTTTCTGACCTCCCTCCAAGCCAGAAATGGTTTTCCTCATTCACTGACAGACATGGATTTAGGATTTCACTTGTCTGTGAAGGACTAGATAGCGTTTCATGCTCTTTCCAAGCTACCAGCCACACATGGTATCTATTTTAAAGACAAGCCTGCCCCATGTTATCTTTCCAGCAATCTAAGACGTGGAAGGACACAAAAGCAATATAATCAATCACTCACTAAAGTACACCTTCAATCACCAGACATATGTTTTAGAAACCTACAAACTTCCTATCCATTAGTACCACAACAACTGTCAGTCCTGTAGGGGAGGACTTGCCTTATCAGGTCAAATGCAAGCATCTTGATCTCCAACAAATTTTCCTCCCAAAGCTAAGTGGTTTGTTGGAAAGAATAGCTTTACCTCTTCCCAACTACTCCTCTGGCTCATTCACAGCACTTTTCAATCCCACATATTGATAACTTAGGGCAGGTTGGGGGATGACAGGACAAAGGAACTTAAGCCAATGAAAATATAAAGATGCCATCATATAATAAATTATACACAAATGAAAATTTACATAATATGAGAGACCAATTTAAAAATGATATTAAGAGATAACCCAAGTAATTGACAAATGATTTCAATGTGGAGTAGGGGGTCAGCAAACTACTACTGGAGTTAAATCCAGACCCTTTCACCTCTTTCATAGGTAGTTTTATTAGAACACAGCCACACCTGTTCATTTAGATAGTCTGTTTTTGGCTGTTCTGGTGCCACAATGGCAGACAGGAGTAGTTGAAAAACACCATATGGCTCACAATTCTGAAAATATTTACTATCTGGCCATTTTAAAACGTGCCAAGCCCTGGTTGAGAGGATAAGAAAATCATGACAGACTGGAATTTTTTGGAGAAGGAGGCAAGTGGCTTACAAAGAAACTATAATTGAACCAGAAGTGATAAGCATTAAGCAGACAAATATTCTTTCCTGACTAATCAGTTATCTAGGGGCTAGAAATGTCCTTAAGATTAATAAAAGAATGAGATCTTCCCATGCTGAGAAAATCATTATCAGAACAATGAAATCTTTCAGTGACTAGAAAACAGATGGACTAACAACCCAACTGGGTTTCTTGGTTAATTCCCAATTCAGACCCCAAGGATACTACACCAGAGCTTTGCTCTGGATGGTGATGTGGAGATCGTGGTGGTGGTTGGTGGTGTTTTCACCACTATCTTGCTTCAAAAGAAATACACTTGCTGTGCAACAGGTTTCAGCAACATGAGAAGAATGCTAGACTAGTGGTAACAGAAAACCTGGGCACAAACCTTGCCTCTGTCCATGAGTGTACATTCTCTCACCTACAAAACAGAGATCATCATAGGGGCCAGGGTCAGGATGGGTCATCAGCATCAAGATGGCCTCAGTGTTGCTCCAATATGCAGGACCTCAGCTGATACTCAGGATGTGGTTCTAGGGCTAGTGACAGCAACAGAACTCTAAGGGAAAACGCGCGACTCAACCAGCCCCATCCTGTGTGCTGTCTGCACCCTGAGGCTGACTCAACTGCAAGGGTTATAGATTCTTGTAAATCAGCCATTTTGCTGTGGCCCAAGCTGTGTTTCTCACAGGGAGAAAGGTCCATTTCAGGCTGCAGCCCCATCATTTAAGAGCTTGTAAAAATAAAAGAATCAGGCACTACCCCTTCGTGACCTACGGTGTCTCTCCTTGGGCCTTAAAGACTTAAGATTCTGAATACTGAAGACAAACAGGATTGATGCCTTTAAACAGAATGAACATAAAAGATACACCTAAAATAAAATAACTTAATAAGGCGATAAAGTATTAAAAATCAACATGATAGCGACATTGGACATTTTCCAGGCTTAAAGACCAAAGTCCTATTGATTTGTAAGTTACTATAGCATCATTTCCAGGCCTGAGAAACCACCCAGAATTGAGAGCTGTCTTATGACACTCTCATGACTGATTCTGAAGAACTCTTGTCAATACCAAGATCATGAGCAGGGCACTTGTTTTAAGTGAAAAACATTGGAGAGGCAACTGCCCTTACCTGCCCTCATGTCCATCTTAATCTCGTTCTCCAATGTCAAAGGCTAGCGAAACTGGTTTCCCTAACCAAGAGAGTCCTCTTCAATTAAATGAATGCCCGTGAGGCCACATGAGCCACCCTCTTCACAAGTGAGCAGTTAGAGTGTCCGGTCTTAAATCGACCTCTCCAAATCCTCTTCAACTGGCAAAGAACCTGAGCTGCCACCACCAACTATCATATCATTGGCAGAACTTACTGACAAAAGTGCATGAGTTTTGCTGGTTAAGGACTCATGCGTTAAAATATGAGTGAGATAGAAACAGGGAATGGAAAGTGAATGGGGCTGGTTCCAAACAAAACAACACATTTCAAAATGCAAAGTTGCTGAAGCTTCCTTTGTCATTGTCAGCCAAATTCGAACCTTAGCTTCTGTTAACTTTTGGCTCTCAAAACATGCTTGCCACCCAAAAGGATAAAGACCTATCATTCCCACACAATTCACTTGTGATTAAGTTTTCTGGATTTGTCATTTATTTCTGAGTGTGTATTTTATGTTTTTCTTGTATGAGATTTCTGTAGTTACAGATATTACAGTTTCTTGCATATGAAACTGTTTCAATTAAGAAATTACCTTTTTGACATTAAGATACACCAGCCTTGGGTGTCAAAACAGCAGAAATATCTTGGCTATTAAAAAGCCTCCCTTTCTTAGAGCCAGCTTTTATGTAAGTCCAGGACGGCTCCCATCTGGCCCTGGGTTTATTAGTTATTTGTTATCTGTCAAACATTAGAACTTCTGCCTCCCATGTTGTTCTGTTGCAAATGAGAGGCATTTCAGGTCAAAAAAAGAAAGAAAGAAAGAAAGAAAAAAAGACAGTACCAAATTTCTTTGTTATACTCCATTTGAGTCAGATTTACATTTCTTTTTGATCCTTACATTTGTACATGCAATCTTTTTCCTAATAAACAGTTAAGAGTAGCAGCTAGCAAAATAATTAGTCCAAGGGTTTTAAGCAAGGTGGTCAGCGGTCTCCTTTTTGTGCTTAATTTTTTTTTCTTTTTAAAAAAGTATTAATTCAAAAGCTGCTTCTACTCCTCTAACCTACATTATGAAAGTTAGAAAAATCTTAAAGAAGATAAAAATTCTGAAAGAGGGCTTGATTATTTGTATGCCCTGACTAGGCCACTCCTGAAATCACAAATATCTCAGTTGAGTCAACTCTGGGGAGGTACTGATAAACTTGAGGACAAGAAGTTCTCCCAAAGGAAAGAATGAGACCAGAGAGAGACACCTGAATGAAGAACGGAGAACTTTGAAAAGGGAGGAACATTTTTTGAATAGATCGACCCTTTGCTAAGAGTAACTCTTCCTCCCCACCTCCATTTCTGGGGTTACCACCAGAACCTGTGGGAAGGAGAACTCGCCACATAGGCTTTGGACCTGGAACAAGGCAGAACTCAAACAAGAGTGGGGGGATTTTCTCAGCCCAAAGAATGTTGGGAGCCCCGATCATAGGAGTCAGGGGAATGGCCAGGACATCACTGTAGCAGCCAGTCAACAGCCAAAGTCAGGAGCAGACTTAGGAGGACAGGTGAAAACCCATCCACTTGAAGGTAAGCTGAGAGAGGGATTCCATCTGTTTGACCCTAATCGGTGCTGGTGTGGCCCGAAGAAACAGACTTCTATTACTTTCTAGTAATGCCACCACCTACAAATGTGGGTGGGTTTTTTCCCCCCAAAACTCCACTGCTTACTGATGTAGAAACTACTTTGTAGAATTTCTAGAATAAACCCCAAGTCATCTTCTAAGACTTATTTACCCAGCCACCAAAGGCCCTCAGACTTATAACAATTGAGGGGAAGCCCGTAATTTATTTCCTCTTCATACTGCTCCTCCACGCGTCCTTTAATCAGCTTCGTATGATAACATGCTACCCAGTTATGCAGGCTCAATGCACACAGTCTGAAAGATAGTCCATAAAACCTCCATGTGAACTGTAAAGGCAACATGGATCATTGTCTCACAGTGTACCCACAATGATTCCTCTTTCATGCTCTGTGTCAACGAGAAAATTGGAAGAAAGGTCCGGTCCTGATTGCTAGCTATTACTTCAGATGTTTTAGTGTACAGAATGAATCCAATACATCAGTTATCCTTAGAAAAAAAAATTTTTTTTCCTCTGGACATTGTTCCTTCTGTGTATCCCTAGTCTAGCTGACTTTGATTCATAAGCTGTCTTGTTATTCTCCTCAGTCTATCACACTGGAAAAAAATAATGTATATCAGATCTTTGTCATCTCTTTTTCACAGGAATTTCTTTTGGCTTATCTCAGAATTGGATTCCTGACAAGTATGTTATATTTTACAATAAAGAATACAGATGGTTTCCATATAAGTTGCAGGTAAATGAAAGTTACATTTTAAACATTTCCTGTATCGGTATACACTTTCATCACCATTTAAAAAAATTCTCTCCAAAATGTCAGGTCTCCATTCATCCTATAAAATATTTTTAAATGTGATTTTAAAAACATGTTTATATTAGTTTATGTGCTTAAGAAAGAAAATCCTAAGTTTAGGTGATCTTTCACTATCATTTGTGTCACCTTTTAAAAGGTAGCTCCTTCTCAAGTCATGACAGCTAATACGTAAATAATATCTAATAAGAAGATCCATACTTTTGGGCTCTCTTTGAAACGCTGTGCTCACACACGGGATTTAAGGTTCAGCTCCACGATGCACGCAGGATCCCACAGGGAGCACGGCCGAAGAAGAGCGCTGTGCTCTCTGGTGATGCCTCATGTTCCAGCCATACCTCCTCTAGGCTCCTCCTCACCACTGGTAGCGCCAACTGAATCCACTGCATGTCTCTTACTGTGATTGACCAAAGACCGCTTCGTTCTAGGACTTGGGCACAACCTTGTTTTCTTTTTTTTTTAATCCCTGAGCTCAGAATGTTCAGGGCTGGAAGGGACCACACTTACCAAATGAAGACAGAGACACCTTTGTCCCTGACCAGAGAGGAATCAATAGCATTTACATACTCATCTTGTTTATTTCTACATGTATACTCAGGGAAAACAAGGGCCTTTATGTTCATTACGGAGGGCTTATACAAAGAATAAAAATGAACATTAAGGGACATTAATGCACATTATCTCTCAAAATACACATAAACTAACACAACTCTGACTGCTATGTGAGCCCCTCTATATGCATATTAATGTCACATAAGCCTCAAAGATATATACCCTTGACTGTTGCTTAAATAGCTATCTGATGAAATTTGATTAACTTTAGAATCCAATGAGTTAGAATAACCCACAATGACATAAATATACACCTGTAAATAAAAGACCCGGAAAGGTATAAAGTTGTAGTTTTAAGGAATTTAGTATCAAAATAGAAAGGACACACCTATTTTGTAAATACATTATACATATACACAAACTTTCTCTGAATAGAGAGTCATGGATTTGCAGAGCTGAGCAGAATTTTCCATATCACCTATGGCAATCTTGTTACTCAAAGCATATCAAGTTCACAAAGGTTAAGATGCATCATCTTGGTCCAACAGCTAATTAGGCTAAGTCCTAGCTCTTGTAATTCCGATTCTCTGTTTGTTCTAGCATATTCGTAGGGACTCCTTTAATTACTTGGTAACTAAGAGTCCAAAGTCACTGTTGACTATGTCTTAGCTTTCTAAAATTAACTCCATTATGTTTTATTTTTCACACAATGCTAGCTTAAATATAATTTAGGAAAATCTCAAATCACTTAGAAATGTATTTACTTAAACTGTCCTATTCTGTCAAAGAACCCCATTATTGTCTCTATTACAGTGATTGTCTATATTATATTTAGGCAATACAGATATTGCTTGTATTACATTTGTATCTGTCTACTTTACGGTTACAAGATATTAAGAGGCACCAACTTTAATTTTTAATGTGTTATAAGCATGACTGATCACTTTGCTCAGGCTACAACAAAAACAAAACAAAACACAACTAGAAGTAGAGACTTTTAAATGAGAAATGCCTGAACCTCGTTGTAGGAAAGGTCTGAACTGGAGAGGAGGACAGGGTGGATAGGGTGCCTCTTTCATAGCAGAGGGATGGTGACCTCCAGTGGGAAATGGAAAGCAAAGTGAGGCTGCTCAAATGAGAATCTTCCCATCTTTACAGGCTTCTATTAGACCCAAGTTTTCACAGTTTATTGTTTTTTAAAAAAATATATATCCATATCTGAATAGTATTTACGTTTAATTTAATTCCCATGTCAAACACTATACAATCTTTTCTATGGCTTTCTATGAGACTGTTTCCTTACATGATTACAAAAGGAAAGACTGTTTCATCTTTTTTGATTTCCCACTTTCCTTTGGACAAAAAAATAAATAAATGAAGAGTAGAAAGCCATTTCTGCAAGACAACGTTAATTTCTCTTACAGTTCCGTCTCAAGTTTTCCCCCAAATAGTCCTCCATGTTGTTTCTCATTCAAATATCTACGATCCTAGTTGATATTACTACACAGCAAAACTTGTTGCTGAGCGAGTCCTATCATTTTTTTCTGTGACAAATTCTGCCAAGGACAGGTAATCAAAATGCTATTTTTATGGCTACTCCAAATAACATAACAAAATTTTAGGGGTGCCTGGGTGGCTTAGTTGTTAAGCGTCTGCCTTCGGCTCAGGGCTTGATCCCAGAGTCCTGGAATTGAGCCCTGCATCGGGCTCCCTGCTCTGCTGGGAGCCTGCTTCTTCCTCTCCCACTCCCCCTGCTTGTGTTCCCTCTCTCCCTGGCTGTCTCTCTGTCAAATAAATAAAATCTTTAAAAAAAATTTTTTTTAAATATGCCCTCGTGGTAGAATTATCATCATGCCAGTATACAGAGAAAAAGGCAGTCCTGTTAAATAAGAATGGATGCCACAGTCCCTAATCATTGAGGCCCTTTTAAATTCAGTAATTCTCTTAATAAGTTTAGTAAGTGGCATAGCTGTATTTTCTGTTGCATTTCTAGTTCATCTATGTTCTCTCATTAGAATGAAAACTTTGCATCCTGCATCTGAGATTCTCAAACAAGAACCCTCAAGCATGGTGGGGGGGGGCACAGAAGAATGCTGTCAACCTCCTCACCATGAGAGCCTCCAGGCTGATTTCAATGTTTTTCTATGAATTTTACTCTCCTCGGTATTTTTGCTAATACATTTTACCTCTTTTCTTAATCCAGTCTCCATTTATTCAGGTTCTCCAACATGGCTTTTTCCCCGTAAACTTATTTTCCATATCTATTTGTCTCTTTTATTCCAATACACCCACACCCACTTGGGCAGCTCCCATCTGTCCTCTGAAAACTCTATTGAACTATACATAAAAGCTTCTTTTCTTTTAATTATATAAATCACAGTGATTTGGAGAAAATGGCAACCCACAAGCATTATTCCTCTGGTGGAGTCCTCCCCCCCCCCAAAAAAATAGGACTCTAGCAGCAGCCAGCCCTTCATGGATTTAACTCATTTCTTCTATCAGTAGCATCCAGATTCTACTTTAGTTTTGCCACACAGAGTTGCTATCCAGGAAAAAAAAATTTGCACCAGTTACTCCTCGGGAGTGCCAGAATGGCAATTTCCAAGCAAGTGACAATTGAAGGATAGCACCACTTGCTTTAAGCAGCCTGCAAAGCATTACTCTGTGCCTGGTTTTTGTGCAATTTTTTTCCTTTTTTTTTTTTTTTCCTTTTCCCTGATTTTTTCCTTTTTTCAGAGCATTACTCTGTGCCTGGTTTTTGTGCAATTTTTTCCTTTTCCCTCATCTTTTCCTTTTCTCAGAGCAATTCCAAACCCGAGAAAAGCCAGATATTTATGGCCCTGTAAGACAAAAATGACTTGAAAAACAAAGTCAGAAAATATGAAAAAGAGAAAGAGCAACAAAATAAGCATCTCCACAGCAACGAAAGGGAAGCCCATGAGGGAAATCTAGGTGTCAGAAGGACCCCTCTCATTTCTGTCCGGGATATGGGTAATCTGCACAGGCACACGGGTGAGGGAGCTTCTCAGAGATGCAGTGCTGGACCTGGGGTGTGTGTTGCCATGGAGGTGACAAGCTCAATTTCCTCAGAGCCCGTGTACCCTCCTCAGCATTCCTGGCCATGGTGACAGGTTCCTTTGTTCAGAAAGTGCTCTGGAAAAGGCCCTCCCTCCTTCCCAACGCACTGCATCGTGAGGCCACACTGTAACCACATTACACCAGAGGAAGATTTTTCATTTCCATCCCTAAAATTAGACTCCTGTGTGTGCTAGCCCAACAGAAATAGACACACTGGCTGAAAGGAGCCCACGCAGTGGCGATCTGAGTTGCCATGCCTTTCGAACACGTTTGCTGAACCCACAGCACATGGGCAGGCACATGACAATAGACAGATCAGGGCACCTTTACGGATTCTAACAAATCTCTACAAAGTTAGTCTCAAGAGTGGGTGGTTTGCTTGGGAGAGCAACTCTGGGGCACAAAGGACATAGAGTGCTTTCCGGGCAGATGCTCGTGCCGAAGCATTTGATGAGAGGGAACAGATTTCCCAGTAGGACTTTTAATAAATGTACTTAATTGACTTTGGAATCAGAGCAAACTGCTTATTTCTGGTCTCTTCTTGATGTAAAACCCAAACTCAACACAAAATAGGGGAGAAGAGTTTAAAAAAATAATAGCTTTTACCTCATGGTGATGTCTGAAGAGTGACTGATTCCTTCAAAAGACAGTATTATTTATAATAAAATCATCAGCTAGGTGTTCTGTATCATCCACTTTAAGATAATTTCTCGCTGAGTAGACTTCATCGCGAATATAGCATATAAACATAGTAGATAGGTCTAGATTAAAAATCCTTCTTACCATCAAGAAAACGATCATGGGATGAGTTGAGATATCCAAGCAAGATTTTAAAATGTNTAAAAATAGCATATAAACATATAAAAATCCTTCTTACCATCAAGAAAACGATCATGGGATGAGTTGAGATATCCAAGCAAGATTTTAAAATGTGGGCTAAAATAACAAATTTCATGGGTACCTCAAAAACTACTACTATAACTATTTTTTTCACTAGCCACCACCTACCTCCAAATTCACTCTGAACAGCAAGGCCCTCTCTGACCTCATTCTGTTTAGTATGAATCTCTTGTGCAAATATGGGTGTGTATGTTTGTACAAAACTAGGATTCTCAGGTATTTTGGAAATGTGTCAAGAAAAAGAAGGCTCTGTAAGATGCATTTTTTTTTCCATTTTTGATGGATTCCATCCATGGCTCTAAGAAAAATGGAATATTTACTTTAAATCAGGACAAGAATGTCTGATAAATCTTAGAGAGCTAAGCAAACCCAATGTTAATTAAAATAAATGTTTAAAAAAAGAATGACAATAAGATAAAAACAGATTTAGCAGCTTAAACTGAATTACATAAACGGTATGAAATGATTAAAGGAGCTGCTATGCATATGCCAGAAGAACACTGAATAGGCCCACATCTTCGCCTGAGTCCATCCTTCATTAGCTGTCTGACCAGGACTATACTCCTAACATTCTGTGAATCTTGTAAGCCTTTACCTAAAAAATGGCGTTGTCCAATGTGACATGTGAGGTTCTATCCAGCTTTGAAAATCTAGGATTCTTTATCCACAGAAAGTTTGTGATTATGTATAAATGTCTATACTCAAAATAGGTACATTCCTTTTAAATTTGATATAAAATTCCTTGCATCAACTTTATACCATATTGGGTCTTTTATCTATAAATACCTATTTACATCATTGTGTGTGACTCCGCCTCATTAGATTTAAAAATTAATAAAACTCCATACACAGCAGCTAAATTTATTTAATTCACCTACAATCTTCATTTAGGGTTCCTATCATATTAAGTATGTACACAGGAAGCAGACAGGCCAGTCTGAGCAGTTTTAGCACTCTGTGTATTATGAGAGGTTCATTGCAATCCCATGAAATTTTTTTTTATGTAATCAGTAAAAAAAAAAAATCCACATTAGTTTATGGGTTCAAGGAAGAATATCCTAAATTCAGGTGATCTTAATTTAATGATCATTTGTACCAACTTTCCAAAAATCATTTTAAAGATTTGCCAATGTTGTCACATATTGCAAGATTTCCTTCTTTTTTAAGGCTGAATAATAATCCATTATAGGTATATGCCACATTTCCTTTATCCATTCATCTTTTTTTTTTTTTTTAAGATTTTATTTATTTATTTGACAGAGATAGAGACAGCCAGCGAGAGAGGGAACACAAGCAGGGGGAGTGGGAGAGGAAGAAGCAGGTTCATAGCAGAGGGGCCTGATGTGGGGCTCGATCCCACAACACCGGGATCACGCCCTGAACTGAAGGCAGACACTTAATGACTGAGCCACCCAGGTGCCCCTATCCATTCATCTCTTGATGGACATTTAAGTTGCTGCCACATCTTGGCTATTGTGAACAGTGCTGCAGTGAACACAGGATTGCTAATATTTCTTTGAGATCCTGATTTCAATTCTTTTGGGTAAATATCCACAAGTAGGTTTGTTGGGTCACACGGTAATGATCACTTGGTAATATGCCAAATGAAATAAGCCAGTCACAAAAAGGCAAATACCACATGATTCCGCTCACATGTGGTATCTAAAATATTCAAACTCATAGAAGCAAAGGCTAGAATGGCGGTTGTCGAGGCTGAGGGGACGGGGAGATGGGGTTTTGCTAATCACCGTGTACAAAATTTCAGCTATGCAAAATGAATTAGGTTCTAGAGATTGAATGTACATCACACCTATAAATAATAATTGTTATGCCCTTGAAAATCTGATAAGAGGGTAGATCTCATGTTGTCTTCCTATCAAATATAGGATAAAGACATTTTCTTTTCAAGTAATAACATAGCAAATAATACTGTATTTTCTGTTATTATTTTAGGATTCTCTTGAAATATTGTGTTCACAAACTGGATTTAAAGTACTGCTCGGTGATTCTTGTGAGCTTTGTAGACATCGTGGCAGAGCAAAGAGCTACATGCCCACGTGGGCTCCATGCTGATATTCCAACCACACCTCCTGGAGCCTCCTCTTCACCACTGGCTAGAACCGACTCCATCTTCACAGCCTTTTTCTGTTTTTGAATAAAAAACCCTTCATTCTGGGACTTGGTAACTTTGCACGGATGTAAAACTGAACCCAAGCTTTATTTATCATTAGGCCTACAAGAGGCTAGGGGGAACCTTGTCATTTATAAATTAAGAAATTGAAGCCTTTGCATCTAACCAGAGAGAAACCCACAAGCACTTATTACACTCATCTTGTTTACTTTTAAATATGTATTGCGGGGGCAAAGTTGTGACTCTCAGTTCATTATACACAATTTTACATAGAGTATAAAAATAAGCATTAAGGAGATTTCTTCCTCCAGAAAAATGCTTTACATAATTAGTCTAAATGCTAAGCTATCAGCAAAGAACCTGGCCATGGCCATAAAAGAGATCCAATACAATTGGAATTCCAATTACCAACTATATTCTTTTTCCTGTTCATCCAGTCAAGAGGATCTCTTTTTTTTTTTTTATAAACTTGAGAGTAAAACAGACTATCTTTTAATCAAGGCACAATGAGCAATTTCCTACAATGGGAAAATCAAGTGTTCAGATATTGAGACTAACTTATGCAGGGATGTCAGCTAGTCACATTGAATTGACCTTGCAAATCAGCTAACATCATGCAGTCAGAAATAGTTTCTGCAGGGAAAGCATATAATTATTTGTAATAGTACCAATAACATCCAAGAATAAGTTGCATGCACCTTTGTGTTATCCGGTCCCAATCTCAGCCTTCCACGAGTATTCCCTTTACAGGATTCTCACTGCTCTGAGATTCATTTATTGTTTTCCATCCTCAGACCTCGTCTATTGTCTGTTCATTTCAGTTGTATTTATACAAGTACTTGCAATTGGTGGTCCTATCATACCTATCTTAGCTATAAATGAAGGCAACACTCGCAGATTTAGAAATTTAACAAAATACTGTTTTTGAACTGAGATCTCTTGTATTCTTTGTATTTCAAACAATTGATCTTCTTTTCATTAAAGTACCCTGGACATGTAAAAAGCTGTTTAATTCTAAAGCATGGTTTCTCCATTTTAACATCTCTGAAATCAGCAAGAATCCGGCATGGTGTAATTGACAACATCTTTTTTCGTTCTTAGTGGTCCATATGATAATGGTGCATCCCACACCAATAACATCTTAAGATTCAGTAAAACATGATCCCTCCTAGACTTTTCTTGTGGAGAAAGAACACTTTCTTTGATAGAAAATAGCAATGCATTTAAAAACATATGTTTTAAGACTTTAGCCTGAGAAGTTGTTTAATCTCTTCTACTTCTGGACTGTGCAAGTACTTCGTATTTAAATATGCACACACTCGATACATCGAGTACAGTTGAAGACTCTTCTGATTTCCCTTCAAGACTTTTAACACTTTTACAGATTTTTACAAATCAATCCTGTAATCATTTTCATATTTGTTGTGCCTCTTTTTAAATAACATAGCACACACGCTAGCATTCCAATGTTCGACATGAGCCTCAATTCCCACTCAGAGGGAAATTAAGAAACAGATCTTTTTCCTCTTTTCATTTACATTCCCAGTTGCCCCAGAGATGGTATAACCATATAGAATACTCACAAACCCTGATTATATTTTTAGGTTTCTTGGAACGGAAAGAAGTGAGATGTTTTCAGTCAAGGGTCCTGGCACAGTCATACTGTGAATCTCATATAAAAGGACAAATGGCAAAGAAAATTTTTAAAATGGAAAGTACAGAAGAGCTAAGAGAAAACTCTACCAGCAGGACCTATTTTATGATGCAAATAATCCCTTCTGTCAACATGGGTATTGACATGTGCATAGTTTGAGAAAGGAGAGAGGTAGATTCATTTTATTTAATCTCATGATTTTTGGTCAGATGCCTGGCCAATGGAAGAAAGAGAAAGGCATTCTTAGGTGGAGTACCTGACAGACCAAATCATCATTAAGGAGGGAAAGTAGTTTGAAAACAAAACGAGATTTAAAAGACCTAAAATATTTTTGCCAAGTGTTCACATTTATGTGTCTTCTCCTGAATTATAACCAGTCTCTGTCTTTTAATTTAAACTACTGTTTGCTTAGTTTTTTAGGGGTAAATTTTCCCTTAGTCACTTAGGAAGTAGAAATAATCACCAAATGTGGAAAGAACACTAGTGACTAAATGCTTAGAAACTCCTTTCATAAAATATTAAAACACTTTACTGCCTCCATGTCTATAAAGGAAACCAACCTAGAATCAGGGGATTTGTTCATCTCCTCAACAAAACATTCCCTGAGAACCACCACCTCAGCCAACATCATTCTCACCAAGATATTTCAGCCCATAGAAATGATATTATAAGTAAAATATATGACAAAGCATTAAATCCCGGAAAAAGTGCCACTTTATATTCACCAGAGAAAAGAAATTAAACCCCAAAGTGAAACTGTCAATTACTGTCATTGCTTTGTTGCACTGAAAGAGTTCAATTATATCACAAAGAATTTTAGCAAGTACTAATTTAATTAAAATATGAAATTTCAAACTACCTACAGCTTTCCCTAGCTCATAAATTAGCAAATTTTTTATTTAAAGAGTCCCTTCTCTATATTCACCGACTACATGCATGATGTATATGACTAGTACTAGCAAAATATTTTCCACTTCTCTTCATTTTCTCTTTCTCTTGTTCTCTTCCTTTCAAAATGACTTTGCATTCTGATTTCAGACATCTGTATCCTTTGGTATCACACTTAAGAATCCAGATAATATGATGGTCATTATGGAAAGAAATCACACTCTACATTGATGAATGACTATTTACAAAATGATTTCTACCATTTAAAGGAGAAAATGTAATTGAGACTTTAAATTCCAGATAAAATGTTACAACTCAAATGACACTGACTAGCTACAAGCTTCTGGAAGTCACCCACCTGGGGCAGCATGCGATTTTCTTCCTCCAGCTGTCTTACTCTTGCCTCCAGCTGCCTAACATAGGACAAGGTTGATTCTAAAATTAAAAAGAAAGAACTCACATTATACACACAGGTCTTGTTTAGTGCACTGTCAGGATATTTCTGGTTTGATTTATTCATATCAGGTAGTGACAACGTAGTCTGTTATTTAAAAAAAAAAAAAAATTCTCCCCAGAAAAACAGTAACAAAAGCCACTGAAACCACAAGCACTTTAAACAATCATACCGTGTTAAGGACAATCAGAGGAATTTACTGGGGGTGAGGTTGCAGGCTTTCCCACACCAAGCAGCCCTCAGAACGTCAGACAGACATCTTGGAAACACTTATTCCCTTTTCTACTTATTTTGGGCATTTTGAGATTTCAAGGCACTGTCCCCCACATAAGGCTTTTTGTAATGTTAATTATAACCAAAATAAATTACAAAGTCATATTAAAAATAGAAAATTAAAATATTTCCAATATCCAGCTCCCTTCATTTCCCAATAAATACTTCAAGTCTTAAATGCAACATTCATTCTTCTCCCTGATCTCCAGATTTTACCACTATACAGTCCAGAGATTAGCTACCAAAAGGCTAAGTGAAGGGGAGGCTAAATTTTTACTTTGATTTTGGCTGAATGTGACACAAAACCAAGTTTTTCCCAAATCTTTAGGTAAGCCAGGGGCTGACTTTAAATCTCGTTCTTGTTTTCATTTCTTTAGGAGCTCAGGTGTGTGCTGACTGGAAACAACCAGCATTAAGCTTAGAGTCTGTTCCACGTGAACTCTAAACTTCATAGCTTTACATCAGGAAAGGATTCACAGGTGAAGGCAAGAGGAGTTTCACTTTGAGAAACAAGCTGACAGGAAGTCTTCATTAAAACAAAAATGTTCACATGCATCACATAGCAACATAGCGGCCATTGATTCATTACCCAAAAATACACATATTTCAGGTAAAGTAAAATGTACATGATGATAGATTTCCTCCATCGTATTTCCAGTTAATCTTAGAGTAGCATCGTTAATATTAAACTTCAGCACATGTTCTTCAGCGTCAGAAACATAAAACAGCAAGAAGCAAGACCAAGATGGTAGCGCATTGAAATGGTAAATATTTGAAGCCTCTAACAATCTGAAGTGAGAATGGATATGGATGCAAATTAATATCTTGATCTGAAATCATCATGGAAACACTGTAATTTTTATATGGAAATTGGTTATACGAACTCAATTCCATTTTTGTGACCTTCAAAGCAGTAAGATAGCATTTTATTTTCTTAAAATATACAAGAAACTTCAGTCTGTAATTTGCAGATGTAACGATTAAGCTCATCCCTGATGGGTTTACAGCACGCCTGTTTTCACAAATGTTTGCAGAAAGTCCCTATCACTGACATTAATATAACCACCCACCAATCTCATACCAGTGGGCAAGACTCAGTTTTGAGCATCCCTCATACAAGCCAGAAACATAAGGTAAAGGAAACTGAAGACATTTCCTAGAAATATGCTCTCATTTTTTAGCTCAATAAAATGTTAAGAGTTTGCTCTATGGACTCTTCCAAATGCCAAAAAAAAAAAAAAAAAGGCATAAATGAACAAACGTATTAGTTTTATGAATCTGTTTTACTCTAGCAAATGAATGAGTGATTTGCAGATAAAATATGAATGTAAATTGCCTGATTTACAGTTTTGCAAGCCCCACTCTCTACTCTAGAAAAACCACCACTTGATAAGGGCCATCCAAGTGAAAAGTTGCTCAGAAATGTTCTACTTACACCATGAACAGATACAATTCCTTTCTCCTTTGTTCATAATTTATACCTTATCTTTATTGTCCCGAGACTGCACTATCCCCAAAGCCGTGATACTTAAAGCAGCTCGAACAACTCTATGCAGAGTGCTTCAGGTGACATTTGAAAATGCCACTGAATGGATTTTAATTCAGTCACTATCTTCATTCACTTTAATCTACTTCTCTTCTTAAATTTTTTTCAGTTTACATATTCGATGGTTTCACTAAGTGTCTACCTACATTACGAAAGACCCAGCATGTCAGTTCAAAAAAGAAGGGGTAAATTCCTGAATTTGGAAAACATCACTTAAGTCCAATTTTTGATATCAAGTTAAAACAGATTAAGTCCACATCTTTGTTTCCAAGCATTCACTGCAAATATAGGCTGGGACAGGAAAAGATAGGAAACACTTTTAGACTGGTAAAATAATTTTTAAAGATTAGCTTTACAAGATAAAGGCAAAGCTAAGGAGAGTTTTGAGTTTATTCATTCAAACATATTGACTGTGTCACTGCTTTGTGTCAGGCACTATTCTAGGGTCCAGATGAAGAGAAGGCCAGTTACTACAAGACTTAACATTTCTCAGAATACAAATTCTGCTTTAGGATTACGCGAGGTGTTCGGGAAGGCCCTATTGCTCCAGGCTGTCTCTGTTGCAATTATTACTTAACAGTGAACCCGATACCACAATGAGAAAACGCCTCAGGGGGTGAGGGGAACAGGAAGTCTAGCTGAAGCGCATGCATAAATAAGCAAATTCACGCTGTTAGTTCTTTCATTCATCAAGAACCTGATTATACAATTCCTTAAGGGGAGTGGAGTAGGCAAACATTGTTCTGAAATACCACTGGGTCCTCAAGTCCCTATATAAAAAACCACTGAAGAAACTACCCAACCCTTCCACTGTGACGGAACAAACAAGAAACATTTTGTTAAGCTTTTAGGATTGAAAGATTTATTTGTTACTGCTTCATAGGCTAGCCAAGCCTGACTGCTAGTACAGAGCCCACAATGGGATAGAAAATATGTAACCACTTTAAAATAAGATGTAATAGGATAAAGTGTCAGAAACTCATACTTTTATTTTTTTATTTTTCCAAAGATTTTATTTATTTATTTGAGAGAGAGAGCACGGAACGAGCCACCCAGGCACCTCAAAACTCCATATTTTAAAAATACATCACAAGGTACATGCCAGTCCTAGCTGAACACTGGATAGAACACTGGAATAATTTTCTTGTAAGAGAGAAAAGGAGCCCCTTTTATACTACAACATATTTGTCCATATAGGTACAGCCCCTTCCCCAGGCTGCTTCTTCCCTTTTCTTCCTGGTTCCGGGGACTTCCAAGGTGATGTCACCTATGAGATAAGGTGATTTTCCATTACTCACAGAGGATGAGGACTACTGGTGTGCATTAACCTAAGAGAAGTATCTGACAAGCACTGGAGTTCTTTTCTTCTTTTTTTTTTTTTTTTTTTTTTTTTAAAANAAAGATTTTGTTTATTCATTTGACAGAGATAGAGACAGCCAGCGAGAGAGGGAACACAAGCAGGGGGAGCGGGAAAGGAAGAAGCAGGCTCACAGCAGAGGAGCCTGACGTGGGGCTCAATCCCACAACGCCGGGATCACGCCCTGAGCCGAAGGCAGACGCCCAACCGCTGTGCCACCCAGGCGCCCCTGGAGTTCTTTTCTTCTTAACTGAGGTACAGCTGAAGTACAATGTTGTACAATGAGGTACAGCTGAAGTACAATGTTGTACAATGTTTCGGGTGACAACGTAGCATCCCACAGCTCTCTACGTGATGCTGGGCTCGTGGTGTTCTTTGTTATTAAGTGATACCCGCACACACATGCACAGGAAGCTCTGATTAGAATGTCCAATGATTTGAACTGCTCATCACATCTTCTACCAGTGGCTGACAGCTGGGGAGTTCGGAACGTCATTTTGGCTTTCAGAAATCTGAGAATGAGGCTACAGAAAACCAGCCAAACATCAGGCTATATTAGATCTACACAGATCTAACATGTTTCAGAAGGACACTATCTTTCAGAAGTATATAACCAGTTGTGGGGAGGGAAGAAGGGAGAATAAAGGAAAAGGTAAGGTAATGTGAAATTCAGTGTGAAATCATGTGAGACGTGAGCCCAGAAAGAGATCAATATTGGCTGCAGTTCTCAGGAAAGAGAAACTTGACCTTCACGGATCAACAGAAGTTGACAGGCCAGAGAGATGCGAGTGTAGCCACAGGATGGACAAGGACCAGAAGCCAAGAATGATCCTGGTATAAACAGGGAAGAGGGAAGGAGGCACATGAAGGAGGAGTAAGGGACACACTGGGGAGAAGGAGGAAAGGCCAATCCACTTTCCACAATCCAGGGTATGAAAAGCCAACATCAAAACCCAGTTATGCAGATGGTGATTTGCTTTTAACGTCCCCAAAATGTATTTTCTCTTCCCACTGTGGGCAACTGAGGACATCGACCCACTAGAAAAGGTCAAGCTAACAATACCAATGTGAAAATCCAATGACAATGCCAAGATGTTCTTTGGATAAATCCTGGGCATATTTCCAAAGCAGAAACAATTTATCACCATGTATCTTGCTTTTCTTTGGACCTACATGTGAAAGTCCACAACACCTCTCACAACAAGACAAGGGTACAAAACAGTCAACGGCCACAAGAATTCCATTAAGTTCGTATCTTCTGAACGGAGCCAGGGTTAGAACTGAGATGTAGAGCTTAGAGGTTTCCTAGTTCAGCCTATCCCTGATCCCCTGACTCGTCAGGCATATGAGAGAATAAAACCCAGAGGGTAGGAAACTTGGCCTCTAACACTGGGGATTAAATATATTCAGAAAATTTTGTTCCCTTGCTAGGGCATCACAGTGATTGCCATCTTGAGTCTTTTAATTTTTAAGTGATATCAAGCTTCTTATATAGATAAATTACAAGTTCTCCCTTTTTCTTCCTGATTTTAGATATTTTTTGTTGAGGGAACAGAAGGCTGGCTGAAGACAAAGCATAAGCCTACATCCTTCAACCTCTCTCCACCCCCCACTCCTGGATGGGATATGTGATGTTCCTCCAGGAAGTTCCCAACTATCTTCACGTTAATGCCTTACAAGAGGGGTAAACAATCTTAACTTGGCAATGGCAAGGCCTCTGGTACCCTTTGAGTCTTCTTTAAAATATGAAAGTACTTTCTCAACCTCCCTTTTTCCATACCTCCCCCAACCCCATAGTATATAATCGACCACCTCTCACAACCTGGGGCAGCAGCTCTTCTGCGCACGGGTCCTGTTCCAGTGTTTTAACAAACCACCATTTTGCGCCAAAGACGCCTCAAGAATTCTTTCTTGGTCATCGGCTCTGGACTCTACCCCACTGAACCTCACATACGTTCCACAACCTCATCATTCTTGACGAATCTTTACTTAAAACAACTTGGTATTTTCCTTGGACAACATCCGGGACTTGATTTCACTTCATTTTTACCAGAAATGCTTTCAATAGTACAAAGTAGCTGGACTTTTTCCTCTGTTAGTTTGAAAATACTCTGCTCAAAACATTAAGCCCTCTCATTTCCCCCTGCTTTCTAAAGCAGCGTTTCTCTTCGTAGGGGAACACCCACCCTTGGAATTACCCACGAATTACTCTGATTACTGTACATAAAAGGTTTATTGTTGGTAGTTGCTACTGTGTAAGATTTGTCAAACTTCTGAGTGGTTTTGATTAGATGAAGTACCATCGAATCTCCAAAATCTCAGGGCAGAAAATAAAATCTAGTAATGGTCCATTCTAAGACAAATTACAGCATTTGGAAGAGCATACAGGAAGAAAATCACTTGGAAGATTTTGGCGGCCATGGGTTTACAGATGGAAGCTTCTCGGTGGCTCACTCAGAGTTAGCCCCCTCAGCCAGAAAGAGTCCAATGACCACATGATTTAAATCAGAGGTAATCTCTTTGATAAACCCCAACTTCTGAAGACAGTGCTTGGATTAGTTCCAAATTAATCCCACCATCCACAGGCTTTTGCACATTCTTAAGGAAATTACTTCAGAACTATTATTTTTAAAAATTATTACTGTTCTGACTAGAAGTGTTTCTCTTTTCCCTCAGGCAAGCAAAGGTCAGCCTCCTACTTAGAATTCATATTAGCTCCAGAAATATAAGTGATTACATTTCTCCCTATAATTTGATGCCTTTCTTATTAAAAAAAAAATCTTGTTGGAATCAGCATTCTCAGATTGCGTGGATATTTAACTCTGACTGCCTTATTCATGGGCAGAAATGGGTTTTTTTTTTTTTTTCAAATATAGGAAGTTTAATTGTCCTAAATAAGTAAAAAATGATGTCAGGTCTTGCTCCAGTCCATTTTCTATGGGGCTAATTTTACTCTCAGGCCCTTCCCTCTGTGCCAGCCTCAAAGAGATAGGAAATATTTTCTATCCTGTTCCTCCCACGTAGAAACCTGGGCACTGGTTATTCACTGGCCCCACATTTCCTTAGGTCTGAGTCTCTCCGACACCTTCCCTTGGCCAAATACTCACTCCACTCTGCCTAGTGCAACACTCCTTATCCTTCTATGCACAGTATGAAAAGTAGCTTCCTAATGATTAAAATATTCCAAGATTGGCGTATACTGCTTTGTACGATAACGGGCTTCACGTTATTGGAGGTGTTAGGAGAAAGCTCAGCAAAATGCTACAGAGATTTCTACCTGAGCATGCTCTCGGGCCATTTTTGAAGTTCCGTGATCCTAAACTTTTAAATTCTTACCATTCCATGAAACTTTTCTCAACGCACTTGCTAATAAATCATGTATTGAATGCCTTATGATTTCTCTTTATCTACTTTCTTCTATGTTATTTTTTCTCATGTTTTCATTTTTTACCCAAATATGCTACATGAAAATATTCCCTCAACTTCACACGGAGACTGGTGGTGTTCCCTGCAGGGGTTTAATACAGACATGTTGATTTACTTTAATACCAAGACTTCTTCACCCAACAGAGAGTGTCCTGCTGTGCGCCAGACGATGTCCTAGATACTGGGGATACAGCAGCAAGCCAAAGCAGTAAGAGTCTGTGAGTTCGTGGAGCATTTGGGGGCAGTGGGGGGTGGGGTGGGGAAGAAGACGGGCAATGAAAAGCAATTCGATGTTTTGGGAAGGTGATCTGTGCAATGAGGACAAGACAGAGTACTGGTGTAGGGAGATCTGGGGAAGTATAGCTACGTTAGGGAGCATGGCCCCGTTAGAGCTCTGAGGCTAAGGCCCTGTGAATAAGCCAACTATGTAAAGACCTGGGAGAAGAGAGTTCTAGGCCTGACCAAGGTGAGTGCACAGGCTTCCCAGGCTGGGAAGCCTGACATTCTGGAATCCAGTTGTGAAGGGGGAAGTGACAGCCGCCTGCCCAGACCCATCCCTCTGTCTTGTCACCTTCCTCCACACCTTAAGTTTTTAAAACATTGTCCTCTTTTTGGCTTTTACCCCTTAGGCCTAGACTTAAACCTTTTGATCAATAGGCTTCTCTTGTGACAAAAACGTCTGCACTGTGTTCGCTTCTGTTCTCTCACACACACTGGTTCTCATATACCTGGAAATCCTGTTGACCTTACCCCCAGAATATCCTGAAAACCCAGCCTCACCAGAGGCTCCTAAGGGGTGTTTTTGCTTGTTCTTGCCTCCTTTCCCAGGTCCATTTTCATTCAAATTGTTTCAACCCACAGGGGCCAGGGTTTTCTTTCTGAAATGCTAAGCCTGCTCATTTCTTTCTCCACAAAGAACTCTGCAGGAACTCACCATTTTGCTCCACATAAAAGCCAAAGTCCTTCAAAAGTCCGGGAGGGCCCCATATGATCTGGCCACCCAGTAGCTGGCTGCCTTCACACCACCACACCCCCCGCTCCAGCCACGCTGCTGCCCTTCTGTCCCCAATACCCCAAGCATGCTCCTGCCTTCTCCTGTCCCTGCTTTCTGGAATGCTCTTCCTTCTCCCAGGGAGCTGCTCCACTGACTTCTTCACTTCCCAGAAGTCACTGTCCAAATCTCAGCTTCTGCATACAACTCACAGAGTCCACCTCATTTAATCCTACCACCTGCCCCCACCTCTACCCTACCTTCCTGAGTTCCAAGCCTGTTGTACTTATTTTTCTTAAAACACTTCATCACCTTCTATCATAGAAATTAATCTGTGCACGTGTTATCTTACTGTAGAAGTTCTGTCTCTCCCCATCAGAGTGTCAACTCCCCAAGGCATGGACCTTTGTTGTGTTGAGTGATGCCCTCCAAGTGCCTAGAATAGTGTCTGGTACAATTAAAATTTATTGAATGTGTCGACCAATCATGCAGACAGTGCCCCAAAGGGAAATTATTTAATAGTACAAGTCCACTTTTCAATCACTCCAGGCAAGGCAGGATTTGTATTTAAATGGAGCTTAATATCAATTCCGTTGTGCCATTTGAGAAATATACTAGAGAACGCTAAACTTTGGGTGGAAACTTGGCAGAGGTTCTCAAATTACGCCAGACCAAATCACTGGTGGGTAACTTCAATAAGAAAATGTGAAATGTGCCAAGCAGGCTAAAAAAAATGGTGTGTGTGCGTGTGTTAGGGGGTTGGGGAGAAAGAGCAGAAAAGAGAGGTAAAGAGGGAAAGGAGAGAGAGAGGAAGAGAATAGAGAGCAAAGACAGAGAACAGCTGTGGGGATGTACAAAAAATGGACCATTTCTACCACTAATAGCTTAGAATACGGTATCAATGTCCTGCAGCTGGAAATCTGCTCTAATCAGCAAGGTTGCTTTCTGGTTAGCATGGCGCCTTCCCCCGAAATCTCCTCCCGGCCCCCCTCTGTGAGGGGCATCTCAAGGGTACAGGAGCTCACACAGCTGTGGGGCACCAGCAGGTGTCTGGTGAGCCTGGGGGAGGGGCTCTAAGCTGTCGCAGGGCAGCCAGAGAGGGCGGTGGGCAGTGGTCCATATCAAAACAGGTTATGCTTCTTTGCAAAGGGAAAAACCTGTCATTTCAAAGTTAAAGGAACCACAGCAAGGCGCTGTCCTGTTTATTTCAATTAGAATGAAGGCTGAGGGGCGCCTGGGTGGCACAGCGGTTAAGCGCCTGCCTTCAGCTCAGGGCGTGATCCCAGCGTTCTGGGATCGAGCCCCACATCAGGCTCCTCCGCTATGAGCCTGCTTCTTCCTCTCCCACTCCCCCTGCTTGTATTCCCTCTCTCACCGGCTGTCTCTATCTCTGTCGAATAAATAAATAAAATCTAAAAAAAAAAAAAAAAAAAAAGAATGAAGGCTGAAAATACCGCATGTAACAATGCGTTGACAGAAAACATCATGTGTGCTATTCTCCTAGTGCCACCCAAGTGCCGTATTTTTTTTGAAACAGTCCAGATTTTGTTTCATTTATTTTCTATAAGAGTAAATCATCAAATGGATACTGAAACCCGATGCTTTACATATAAGTCAATTTAGAAATCAGAAAAAAATGATCCTAACTTTTGTACCAGAAAATAATCACCATAGATTTGTCCTAGTCTCTCCTCTTCCCAAATGAAAGTGTTTTTCAAATGGGAGAAAATGGCCCTTGTGGTGTATTTGCTGTCATCCACCTGGCCTAGTCCTTGGTAATGGACACGTGATGGTTTCAGTCTCCATTTCTCTCTCTCTCTATAGATATATGTGTGTGTATATATAAACTGGAGGCTCTGTGTCGCAAGGTCCTGCCTTCCAGTTCTTTTCTGAGCTGCCTTAGGACTAGCACAGAATTATGAGCTACAAGGTGTTCAATAACTTATTGTGGAAGGAAGGAAGGAAGGTCCCATCACCCTGTTCCCAAAAGCTCTCGCTCCTACTCGAAGCTTGTGCTTCCCAGATAGTTTGAAGCCGGTAACTCCAAACGCAGTCAGATTTCCACTTAGAAAATACACAATAACATGCAATCTAAATTGAAGTCTGGTTCAGAGGAACGTTTTGTGCCCTAAAATTGCCTTCACTTTTACTACTCCCTTTGAAAGCATCAGCCCCACAAAGGAGGCACTAGGTAAATAGCAATAAATTGGCAAAAGGACAGGGGACTACATGGAAAATATTTCAAACTCTAAAGAGCTGTTTAGCACGAGTGCCATTTTCACAGCTATTCGGGGCTCAAATGTGTCTTCCTTTCCACTGTTACGTTGCTGCTGTCCTTGTTGTCATTTCCCAGAGAAAATAACTGCCTTTTCCCAAGGCCAGAGCACAAAAACTGATGTCATTTTAATAAACGTAGCAATTTTCTTCAATGTAGGTTGCCCCCTTGTAAGCATATCTCGTCAGTATTGTCAATGAATGCATAAGGAAGTAAATATGTAAAAAAAAAATTTCAAAGGACTGTAAAACCCACAAAAATGTTACTCTCTTCAGATAATTATTTTGACTTTTTATGTATTTTTAGATTTTTTTTAACATTTAGATCTTTTTAAAAGCCTGTCTACAGTTGTTTCTACTGTCATACTTGTCAGCAAAATAAATTAATTCTTATCGAATTTTACAGCAAAGCATCATTAGTTTGGATCCGATCATTTGGGAATTCATAAAAATTTTGTTCAATTGAGCCTGTATACGCTCTCAGCCCTGGCTATGAAACAGCTGGCAAAACAAACTCACGGTATGACAATTAGGGAGTAGTTTCCTCACACAAGAAAAGCTAAGTTTACCCAGTGTTTTAGCATTATCCGTGCACACACAAAGTGATGCAGATGGATAAATCTAGTCAGAGAATGGATAGTGAAGTTAGATAAACAAAACTGGAAAAACCACATGCTTTGGAACATTTTGCGTGTGTGTGTTAGCTCTTTTGGTATATTTATCAAAATGCACTCCGTAATCACAGGCAGTTAACATATATTCGAGTACTAACTAGGCACTAAACACTCTTTCTTGGGCTACAGACACTCACCGAAAACAAAAAGGGCTCCTCTGCTCAAGGAACATTCTAGTATGGGAGACAGACATGCACACAGACACATAAATAGCGACGGTGCTCTCCCAGACACCCTCCACCACTTGGCTTAGACCTGGATCATCTGAGAAACATCTGGGGCATCCAAGTTGAAATCTGAACTAGAAGGTCCCCAGAAACGAGCCGCAGGCACTCCGAGAGCAGAAAGAAGGCTTGAGCGCCCAAGCGAGGTCAAGAGGTGAGGGAGAGGAGAAAGGATATCGCTGGGAAGGAAGAGGAGGGAGGAGACCAGATGCTCTGCGTGTCAGTGGGCCAACACAAGGAGCCTGGATTTCCTACTGTTCACAGTGAGAAGCCACTACGGAAGGGGCCTTGCCACTATCGACTTTCAAATGCTCTTCCTGGCTGCTCTGTGGAGAAGAACGTAGGTAAAGGCGGAGTGATGGCCGAGGGGGCCTCTGGGTGTGCGGGGAGAGGACTGCGGGTTGCAAAAGAGCCGCGGCAGTGGGGCAGAGGGCATTGGCGTCACTGTGTCTCCTAGAGGAGGCTGCCGCAAAGCACAGGCACAGAGTAGAGGTAAGGTGCTATGGGCAGAAAAGGAATCAAAGATACAGCTACAGTTTTGACATGAATGGGGGTAGTGGTGGCACTCATGAGACGGCTTGGAGAAGGACCACGATGGGGGTCTGAAACTGAGAAATCTAGTTTGTTCATGTTAGGCTTGACATCTGTACTAGATAGGTGAGGTAAGACATAGAGGGTGACTTAAATGTGTAAGTCTGGAGCTCAGACAAGAGACTTGGGGTTTTGGTATAAATATCAAAGTCAAGAGCAGAGAGCCGTTGTGGAAAGGAAGCCTGAGGGCTGTAGTGGGGTGTGAGTACAGAAGCCTGGGGGAGGAGGCAGAGCCCCAGGGCAGACACCCTTCCACAGTCCCCCCTGTCCGCAGCCCTGAGCCTCGGGAAGCTGACTCACCACCCAGCCTCCCTGGTGGACACAGCCTGGCTCGGTGTGTCTTCTGCATGGGAATACTTTAATGAGACCCCTTTATCCGTCTTCACTCTCACCTCTGTTTCATTTCCTACATCCAATCCTCCCACTTTCTTGTTGATCTCCTGCCAATGCATTTGGCATGGCCCCCTCATTCTTCACCTTCTGGGACCCCTTGCCCTCCCACAGTTATGTTGAAGGAGGGAAGGAGAGCACAGTGGCTAGCGCTCCCAGCTCGGTGAGTTTAATCGTCCCTTATCGAACACAAATATTGCAGCAGATGGTCTTTCAGACTCTTAAGACACACGGTTCCTGGGTAGCAATGATCAGGCACTTTCCAAAATCCTTACTTGTGGTTTAACCACTACAGGCAGCCAATATAGGATTTCTAACAGTAGATATATATTGCTGCTGTCTCATTTATTCATTCAACAGAAGTCAGTGCAATATCTACCATGTATGAGACCTTGGGGGAAACAATATTTAAGACGACGTTGTAATGTTCTGAGAAATGGGGGAAAGCACACCCATAACCAGTTCTGATTTCAGCAGCTCGACATGCTTATCTGAAGTTTGTTCACACTTTCAAATACTGTCCCTTTCAGAATACCTCCTTACAGACTTCAGTCTCAACTCTGTACACTTAAAAACTCTTTCCACTCAAGAAAATCATCAGGTTAAGAAAAAAACATCTTAGGATAAAAGAATATTAACTGATGCCGCAGACGAGAACAAAGTACTGAATGTCCACAAAAACAAGGACTCAAAAAACTATAAAAGTATTACTTAATCTAAATAAAATGATGGTACTCTAAACTTAATAGCTTTTTTCCTGCCACTAGTAAAACTGATATAGGAAGTAGATCTCGAAGTCCTATTAAACACAGCCAATACAGGGCAACTTGAACGTGTTCATCCTGTTTTTCACATCCTTTGATTTTTAGAGTCACTTTACAATAGTAAAGTAGGGAATGGTAGGGAGACGGCATTCTAGCTAGGAAAATTCCTGCTGACCTCAAAGTTCATTTGGGCTCTTCCAGATTCACAAGTATTCAATCATTTTGTCTTCACGAAACAGTTGCTAGGCAACAACAGCCTAAGCAATTTGGTCAAGCAAGTAAATCAGATGATACAAATAATGGCTAATAACTTTAACTGGATATATCATGCATCAAACATTTTGCCAAAAAGGCCTATGCATTTTTTCACATGCGTTAATGCATTTAATCCTCACTGCAAAACTATGAAGCAGGTTATTATTACCCCATCTTAGAGATGAAAGACTAAAGGCTTAAAGATGTTGAGTAACTCCTCAAAGTCCCAAAGCTAGTGAACACAACTCTGGACCTCAACGTGATATCTGCCCCCATGAAGCCCACCATCTGCGGCATTGTGATTACTCCAGTGTGCTGGAGAACACAGGTCCTGCAGAGAGACAGAGTGAAGGCTAAATAAAGCAATTATCAAAGACTTTGATCAGCACCAGTACGGTCTGATTTAAATTCTCTTATCATAATTGAGCAGTATACCATCACTCAATTGATGCATTTATTGACAGAATGAAACTATTTTTCTCTAAGACGCAAATCAGTGCATCACCTCTTCGGTTCATATGGTGGTGCCTTCAAGTCAACAGGAGTCAGCCAAAGTGGAGACAGTAAGTCTCACAGTCAACAAAACCATCCCAAGCTAAATGCCTGGATCTGCCAAGTCATCAGTGCACTTAGTAAACACAGACGCCACTCGCAATGCGATTTTTAGAATCGTTCACAAACTTCTTACAACCCACGTCTCGGAAATCTTCAGTCTTGAAAGAAAATGTTGACAGAGGCAAAGGGCACTTTCTCCTGGCTTGTAAATGTCTAATTTTTGTTTTCAAAGTAGTTGCTTTCCTGAGTCTCCCCGATCCTCTTCCGGACAGCTAGGCAACCCAAGGAAATGTTCACTCTGCTTAATTTGATGTCACCACTATCAAAGCTGTTAACATTCTTCCTGGTGATAACAAAAGACAATTTGATATAAATCACCTAAGAGAAGTAACCCCAGGCATTTGGACAGAGGTTACTTCTTCCTCCAAATCGAATATCTCAACGCACTGTTTTTAAAGTAATCATCTTTGTCCACAAAATCCTATGGACTCTGAAAGTATGTATCAATATTTATGGTACAGGAAAAACAAGTAGGTACAATAAATTTCTATACCTAAAATAACCGTAACCTTCAAATGATGGTTTCTCAAGCTCTGCACAGCCCAAAATTATACCAACAATCAAAAGAATATATTTTTTAAGATTTATTTATTTATCTGGGGGGGAGGGGCCAAGGGAGACGGAGAGAGAATTTCCACCAGATTCTCCACTGAGTGATAAACCTGACACAGGGCTTGATCCCACAACCTTGAGATCATGACCTGAGCCGAACCTAAGGGTCAGACTAAGTCACCCAGGGACCCTCAAAAAGGATATTTTAAATTAATTTTGGTATACAATGAATTTATTAAATTCTGTTCTGCTGATACTAATTTTCAGATTGATGATGTATTACCCTACGTTATGTGCTGCATTGTGAAATGGCATTCTTAAGACGATGATTTTTTTATTCACCTTCACAAAACACAAGAGTGCTTCCTTAACCTTCAAAGCAGATAGAACTGAAAATCTTTAAGTTTTCACCGAGTTACTTCTTGTCATTGCACAGTCATTCTAACTGTTTAGGGAAAACCTTAAATCATTAACAAATAAATTTATAAATAAAAATTGAAGAAGAAATAAACTGTGAAATCCTAAAATAGACTGTGAACTCCGCATTCCTTAGGGAAGGAACTGTGTTTTAGTCAATGTTTGTAACTCCAAGTCTGGCACTAGCATTAAACTCTAAATAGTCGTTATACTAAGGGGCATTTTCTTCAACATGAAAATAATGACCCTTGAGTATTTTAAGAGTTAAAAACATCTCTAAAGTTCAAGTGTATGAGAAGTAGAACAAAAGGCAAGCAGTTGGCTTCAGGGAAGAAAGAAAACTGTAAATAAAGTAGGTAGAAGTACAAATCAGTTCCCAGTAAAAATATTCCCCTGCAGAGCACATTAAGATTAAAAAAAACCCAAAAAAACAAAAATGGAGGGGGGGGGGTCTACCTGGTCCCAAATGGTTTGAGTGGGCACTTGAATTAAAAAATAATAATAATGTTTTTATACACTTGGGAAAATTCCATTCTAATAAGATATCTCAGGGCAGGCTGGGTGGAGGGAGGCTGGTCAAAGAGGTATCTCCTGCTTATGTATACCTTTAATTAATAATTAACATTATTCTATCCTGGCTCCTCTAGGAATACACAGCTATAGGGGCACCATCCTTGTGTAAAGAGAATTACAAGTCTATTTTCTCCCTGAGAATAAACTAAGCTATGCAAGAACTTAAAATGGTGCCGTAAAGCAGAGGGTCTGCTGGCAGAACTGCTTATAAACACACCCTTCTCCCCTCTGTGTCTGGCTCAGCTCACTGCTGTTAGTACCAACAACCCAAACGGGGCTTCTGTGTGAGGCTACTGGCTTAGCAGATTTACAGGGAAAGAGCTTCTTTAAATCATCACATTAGACCCACAAATGGGACAAGATGAATTGTTTTTAATTTCCATTCTGTCCTTAAGAAGTACCCAGGAACATGAAGGTAGAATAAAACAATATCCCATGTGCCCATGTATATTCAAAACCATAAAAAACGATGGGTACCTCTTACATTTACAAATATATATATATATCTTTTCTTAATGAGCATTTTAACAAACTGATCTAGGTAGATTCATCTTCTCCATCTAAATAACAACTCACTTGAAATTTATTTTCCTATAGCTGTCTATGCAGGGATGACAGAGAAGTCAATCTATTACCAAGAGACACCAACTTCTCTTATTCCATCACTCCTATCAAGCCAAGAATTTAGCTCCAACATACATGGAGAAAAATAAATTACTTGGAAGAAGTGCATATAATCATTCTGAAGACAGGGCTCCTCAATTCTATGTAAATAAGGTAAAATCAGCCTTATTTTTATAGAGGCCTAGAAAATACTAGCATTGTGATCACTACTGTCATGGAATATCCGATATATACGTAGGGAGGGAAAAAAAGTTTCCAAGGTTAGCCAAGTCCTCCACATCAGGTCAGAGAAGGTTCTTCCCCAGTAGGGGAATTGCAAACGGGACTTGTGCAAACCCACGAGGGTCAGGAACTCCCTGTTACTGTCTTCTGCTGACTCTGATCGAAATAGCAAGTCATCGCACAAGAGCTCCAACACAGAGCCTCCCTGGAGCCCTAACCCAGCCTCCCTCCCAGTTGCTAGACTCAGCCTCCATTTCTTACACTGTCAGAAGCTACATTGTCTTGCTCTTCAGTCTCCCAGCACCGAGGTCTACGCTCACTACCGGTCACCCTGTTGTGTGGGGTCTAGTGAATTTCCTAGCCAATTTCCAGGACATTTCACAGGGTCGGCCTTGAGCACTTGGGTCTTCTGCATGCCTCAGCATCACAGCAGTATGAGCTGTGCCCGTTTCATTTGCTCTAATGTGTTTTCCATGTATCTTATTCCACTTTTATCAGCACCTAGAAAGTACATGCAATATTTGTTTCAAAACAACATTTACCAATATTGTGTTCTTTTAACCGGCCTTTTAAAAGTTACGTTTTTGTTTTTGTTTTTAAGATTTTATTTATTTATTTGACAGCACAAGTGAGCACAAGCAGGGGGAGTACCTGAGGGAGAGGGAGAAGCAGGCTCCCTGCTGAGCAGGGAGCCAGTTGCGGTGCTTGGTCCTGGGACTCCAGGATCATGACCTGAGCTGAAGGCAGACACTTAACCAACTGAGCCACCAAGGCGCCCCTAGAAGTTACTCTTAAATAAAAGGTTTCTGGCTTTAAAAAATTCTCTTAATGTATGCCACTGCATTATACATTTTTATGCATTGTTTTCACAGGAAAATGGAACACGTCAGATCCAAAGTCTTAGGATATTCCTCCTTGGACAAAGGGTTACTGTCTACGGCCGGAAGATTCTGCCTAACTTGTGGAAGATTTAGCCCAAACTGCTGTACTCCTGAGAGTCCGTGTACTGTGTGACGATGCTTTGAACCTGTTCTAACAAACTAGATTCCAGGCTCAGGAACTGGACCTGGACTCAAGCCACAAACCCAAAGTCAGGCCAGGGAGTGCAGCACTGCGCCCACCAGGAAAGCAAAGGCCAGGTAGGAACGCAGGTGCTAGACCTTCAAAGGAGGCACGTTAGGGACAAACTTAGGCTTGGAGATTACTGCGGTTGTCCTGTGCCTGCCTTCTAGGACCAGGCATCTTTCCTGTTCATTTGCTTCTACTAACTTTAACTAGAAATCTTCCAACAGCTCCAGCTCTTACCAGATCCTGCTCTGTCTGGGCAATATTCTCTTTATGCAATTGTAAGGATCACTCCCCTGAGGACACTCATCTGGGGTCTGGTAGAGACAAGTAGTTCAGAGCACAGACTGCCTGATTTTAATCCCGGCTCCCCCCCCACCCCCGTGGCCTTGATGGAGTTATTAAAATCTTGTGTCTCAGTTTCCCCATTTGTAAAATGGGTTAAGAACACTATCTACCTCCTAGGTAGAAGATTAAGTAAGTGACTAAGTGTAAGGCACCCAGGACAGTAAACCTTAGTTGTTACTATTACCAGCTTCCCTTCTAGTGCCGAAGCTGGGTTTGATAACATGACCACCGCTGCCCACTGCGGGGGCCACAATGGCAGAAAGGACTAAGCTCAACATTTGTGTCCCCTTCTCTGCCACTGCGGTCCACATACATGATCTTCAGCCTAGTTTTCCCATCTTAGACCTTCATGGGCTGCTTGGTCTCAACCACCCACACGAACGCTGGCAAGGAGCCGCAACTGTCACGGAGAGCACCCGACTACCGCATGGAGCACTGGACATCAGCAGAGGGGCTCAGGATGGGGTGATGTGCATGAAGTGGGACTGGAGGTTACACAGCAACAGGCAAGCAGATCCATGAACCACTTGGAATTTAAAAAATTATTGTAATTCCTTTTTGTAAACTGAGACAGGTTTTAAAAAGTCTAAACTCCAAAGACTGTTTAAGAGCATCAGTCAGACTACTCTGCTGGGGGCTTTGAAACAAGCACCCTTTTCAAGTCCCTTCTGAAAAACTCATTTCCTATTATGAACACAACTCCGGTATTTCAGGTAGAATTTCCTCTTAATGAGGAAAGAGAAGAGTCTGGGGACAGATGAACCGGGTTGCTTGGCTAAGTATTTAATTTCCCACTTAGCTTTGCAAGTCTAGATCGACAGCCTTATTTCAGACATTAATATTCATGAAAAAATGGCATAATGTTTCATTTGGAGAGATGTGGGGGAAATGCTACATGCAGCGATGCAGCTTCAGCTTTCCGAACTGCTGCGTGTTGGTGTAAGGTGCGCTCTGCAATACAGAAGGAACCCTCCAATTAACATGGAATTTATTTTGTGAAAATATCTTTACAGATAAATTGCTCAAATAGGTGGCTCGGAAACCATAGCAACTATATATTTTAATTAAAGTTTGCTGCTTCAAAGGAAAATCTTACATAATTGGTACCTACATGTCTTGGCTGAATTGGCTTAGCTATGGGAAATACAGGTTTTTAATAACAGGAAAGGAAAAATCTTCCCCTTTACCATCTTCCATTTACTATGAGCATCTCTTATATTCTATTAGATAGCTTGCGTTAATTTTCCAATATGCATAAAGCTAAAATTAGCCCTATGAATAGAAAGCCCACTTGAACACAAAACAGACCCAAAAAATTATAATTCTGGCTTAAGAACGGATTTCCAGCCATGGATAAGACACACAAAAAAGAAAAAGACATTGTAAAAACCTTTTGACAACTATTATAAATACTTCCAATCTACTGAATGTCAATCATGTCTGTTTACTATAGAAAACTGTTGTTTGGCCATTTTGTGAATAACTGCCTGAAACAGAAGTGGGACCCTTTAACTACATTCATTTAACAAACACTTATGGGCAGTCAACCATGTGTCTGTACCGAAAAAAACCAAAATCCTAATACAGTCCATTTAATAGAACACCCCATTACTACATACTTTCAGGACACTTTCTGTTTTATTCCAAAATAGTATCATGATTCAACAGATAGGGTAGATGGGATCTAGCCAAGGTTAGTGACTCCTTCCAAGTCAAGTACGCAGATCGCATCTACACATGCAAGCCAGTCCACACCTTCAAAAGAACCAGATAGCTTCATTGATAGCTTTCAATTTTTGTAAATAATAACAAAGCCAAAAACGAAACGCAGGTGAATCACTGGACTGATCTCTCTATGCATTCAACAGGACCTTTGGTCCTTTGTGTGGGTCCTTGGACCCAGTTAAAAGCAGAACTACAATTTCAAGGCTTTGCCTAACTAAACATATAAAAGAAAAAAAAATGCAAGATGGGATAGGATCATTTGGTCCCTGACATCCAAGAACAGATGATAAACATGTAAGGGTCCCTAACCATATAAGTGTCCTGGCAAAGATTAATGGTTAAAAGCTACCCAAACCAGGTGCACCTGGGTGGCCCAGTCAGCTGGATCCGGCTCAGGTCCTGATCACAAGGCTCATGGGACTGAGCTCCACTTCCGGCTCTGCACTCAGCAGGAGTCCCCTTGGATAGTCTTTCCTTCTGCCCTTTCCCCTGCTCTTTCTCTCTCTCAAATAAATAAATGTTTAAAAAAAAAAATAAAGCCATCCAAACCAAATTTGGCACGGGACAGTTTTTAGGATGATTCCAAATGAAAACCTGAAATTTATTTTACTTGAAATTTATAATCTCATTAGCAGTCAATGCTCCAAATCCCTAACTTCTTTTAACAACTGCATCTCAGGAATGTATTAATTATTATGATTACTTAATTGTTAACCTCATATTCCCATCACCACTCAGTTCTGGTCCCAGGTCTCCTAACACGGAGTCCACCACTGAGCGGGCTTGTCTGCCCATTCCCACCAAGCTGGGAAAATTCCAACTTCACTCTAAGCAGGGAAGCTGGATCGATTGTTCTTTTCGTCTGCAGTTACTCTGTTTACACACATTCATTTTCCCAGGTCCTACGTATCCACCTGCCACCTCAGAGAAGGTGGCCTTACCGTGGTCCTACCTCCTCAGCTGCACACATGCCTTGAGGTCAAGAGCTTGGCTGCCGCCCCACAGTGCCTGATGCAGTGTCAAACCTGTGGTATGATCGCAGAAACGCCTGCTACCTGAGTCAATATCGCCAGTCTTCAACTCGTTACCGTAAGTAGATTCAATCACTACAACACAGTCATGTTTACTTCCACCGTTTATTTTATGAGATTTTCCCAATCCCAAAAGGCTGCTGGGGGGGGGGGCAAAAAAAAGTCATGCTGTTCTTAAGTTATTTATGCAAAATACAGTCTGATAAAACAATTAGCATTTTTTCCTACTCCTGATGACAAAATGTTTAAACAGATTGTATTGAGGAATTACCTCAGCCAACCCCATGGGACATGGGGTGACAGGCCAAATTCCAGAAGCTTATTTGTAAATCAGTTGTTTAGAAAAAGGAAAACACTTTCCCACTGACAGAAATGCCCGATGTGGGGGTAAGTTTTCCAGAAACCTCTAAGAGATGAAGTTAAAGGGGCTGGAAGCAGATCTGGGGACGCTGACTTTACACCCACCACCAGGCCTCTGAGAAGGGAAAGAAGAACAATTACAGGCACTCGCCACACCCCTTCCTCTGTGTTGTGATCTGGGAAATAGGGACCAGTGTTCCTCTGCTGAGGGACAAGAAATCCCTAACAGCAGCAGAGTCCCCACCATAACTTTCAAGAGAAAAGAGAGTGAAAAACCAAGGTAAAATTGAGTGGAAGGAGCCATGGGTGGCTACCCAACTGGACAGGCCATTTGTGTGTCAGCGGCCTCATGAATGAATGGTAGACAGACTTGAGGGTATGTTCAACTGGCAGCCATCGGAGAAACCATGGAGCCCAGTCTTTCTCAAACTGTGAGTTTCCAGACTCTAGATCCCCTCACCAGGTCAATGGCTGCTCTGGGGAAAAGACATTCCATGGTCAGACAGTTTGAGAACCACTAGGCTAAATGAAAAATCAATCATAGGTCATTACCGAATCCTTTAATGTAATAATGAACATTGTAAATATTGGTAATGTTGGAGGGAGATACACTATAAGCATTCCCCAAAAGATTTTAACACAGAATGCTTTTCACAAAAGGTAACGATATGCAGGTCATAGGTTGGAAAATGCACATCAACCCATCCTCTGCATTTTACAGTTGAGGAAAGGGAGACCTAGAGAAGCAAAATAACTTCTTCAGATGGCAAGGTTCTATGTGCAAGAGTAGGGGCCGAAACTCAGGATTTTCCTACTCCAGGGCCATACTCCCTCTTCTATGGCAACACACAGCTTTTAACTCCTGCTCTGACCACAGGTTCAATTGTTAGGTCTCCGTGCCTCAGTCCCACCTTCTCCCCTTCCCTCCATGGCTAAATGCCCATGCTCATTGAAGACTGCCCTTGACTACTGTCCCTCATCTATTCGACTTAATACCTAATCCAATCTCAACTGCCAGCTCATCTGGATCTCTGCAGATTACCTGCATCCAGAGTCCCCACCACAACGTGGCTGACCACTAGCCAAAACACACCCACTGCCCTTAACGGACTTCTTCATTCACGATCACTGCTCGCAATGATACTACGCACTCCCTTCACAGGCCCAGCCCTGACTACCTGCCTAGAATGGCCGTCTGCCCCGTGGCCTCTGTTGGGTCCACCCAACCAAAGTCCCTGCCCTCGCTGCAAATACCTGGTACTCACATTCCATCCCTGTTCCTCTGCCGCCCGCCCGCCCACCAAGCTATTTGTTGCCACAGGCAACATCCTGTACAATGCCTGTAGGACAAGCTTCTGCCACAGCAAGTATCCATGGCAACCAGATGGGGCCAGCAAATAGAATTAAAGTCCACAGATAATTCCCCAAAGTTAGCTTAGCCAATAGATGATTTACCAGAGCCGTGAATGTTTGGCAAAACAGAGTATAGTGGGCTCCAAATCCTCTTTGTTCACCATGGTCTGCTGGGCAACGACATGCCTTCAAGTGACAGCCTGGAAGGGAGAGACCGCAGCTCGGGCCTTGCCTGGCCTCAAGAACAAAACCCTGCCCGGGAAAGGGAGCAAATGAGGCAGGATGCAAATCAGGCAATCAGTCCTCCTTCTTCCCACTTCAGATTCACTAACGATATTGATGGCCCATGATGTGCCAGGTAATATAAGGAATATAAAGAAGTAGAACACACACGAGATTTGCACAGGCTAGTTAGAAAAATAAAGCCAATGTGTCTAAAAAGATAAATATACTTTATTTTTTTTT
>NC_048221.1:80878507-80908477 GCF_002007445.2 Ailuropoda melanoleuca | reverse complement strand
GGGCCAGCAAATAGAATTAAAGTCCACAGATAATTCCCCAAAGTTAGCTTAGCCAATAGATGATTTATCAGAGCCGTGAATGTTTGGCAAAACAGAGTATAGTGGGCTCCAAATCCTCTTTGTTCACCATGGTATGCTGGGCAACGACATGCCTTCAAGTGACAGCCTGGAAGGGAGAGACCGCAGCTCGGGACTTGCCTGGCCTCAAGAACAAAACCCTGCCCGGGAAAGGGAGCAAATGAGGCAGGATGCAAATCAGGCAATCAGTCCTCCTTCTTCCCACTTCAGATTCACTAACGATATTGATGGCCCATGATGTGCCAGGTAATATAAGGAATATAAAGAAGTAGAACACACACGAGATTTGCACAGGCTAGTTAGAAAAATAAAGCCAATGTGTCTAAAAAGATAAATATACTTTATTTTTTTTTAAAGATTTATTTATTTGACAGAGATAGAGACAGCCAGCGAGAGAGGGAACACAAGCAGGGGGAGTGGGAGGGGAAAAAGCAGACTCATAGCGGAGGAGCCTGATGTGGGGCTCGATCCCATAACGCCGGGATCATGCCCTGAGCCGAAGGCAGACATAACCGCTGTGCCACCCAGGCGCCCCAAGATAAATATACTTTAAATGGCTATTAAAATAAAAATAGAAGACAAAGTTATCGCACAAGGGAACATGACTAATTGCCAACCGGCTTGTACAAACAATAACTGCCATGAATGTTCCGAGCAATAATGACAATCCCTCATCTACGAACATAATAAAAGACTTTCAGAATGCGAAGGGCAATAAGAGCCTCTGACTCACCCATCCTTCCTTAAAATGGGCATGTTAAGACCTAATGCGTGTGAGGCTTAAATGAGATGGGACAGAGGAAGCATTTAGAAGCATACACACTTAGCTCACATGTTTCTGCATTTCAGGATCAAACCACAGGCTAACAAGTCTATCCTTTTTATACATATACTTCAGAAATAATACATCAACTCAGTTTCAGGACTTGCGAATATCCTCAGATTTTCAAAAATTTGAGACAAACGCAATTAGTATATAGAAAGCACTCAATATCAAATAAACGCTAAAATTAAAGTGCTGTGCAGACAATATTTCCTTTTGTGACGTTAAAGTCCTTAAAATCACTTTGTGAAGTGGGCACTCCAAAAGCAAATAGCCTTTCCCATTTACTAAACTATAACTGGGTGTTCGTTTCTGACCAAAGATTCAGTATTACAGCTGTCACAAATATGATCTACAGGCTTACAAAAGCAAAGATAAAATAATCATAAGTCTTTACAATCGTGGAAAGTACTAAAGTTATACTTCAAACCCTATGATGTGGGCATCGAGCTTGGTACATATTGATTAGGCACAGGGCCCTAATGCATCATAAATTGTACCCACATCACAAAATACAACCCTATTACGTTATAAATTCAAACCCAAGCTACCGTGGTAACTATAATCAACATGAAACAATTATCAAGGTTTTTTTTGCCTTTTTAGCATGGTCTCCAGGTGTTCAAACATAGTCCAAGAAATTCTGACTTAAGCCCGCATTTTCTCCTGAACCATGTCTCACCACAGACAGAGGCCTTCTAAATCATTTCATTAACAGAGAGCGACAGCAGATGTTTACTTGACAGATATTTACCACTGATAATGACAGCGATGGCGGTGTTTCTACACCTCCAAAATTAGTCTGGAGGTCACCATTACGGCAACACTGCTCTTCATTTTCCCCAACCTCTTGCTTCCGTCAAAGCTAGAAAACCAGATGCCCAACATCACCCCTAAACAGACAGAGCCCCCAGGAAGCAGGTGCTCCTGACACCCCATGATCTACAGCAGCTTCCCGTTCACCTTCCGGGTGAAGCCATGCCTCTCCAATGTTCACGTGCATTCAAATCCCCTACGGATCTCCTTGCACTGTAGATTTCGGTTCAGGGGCTCTGGGCTGGCCTGGCAGTCTTGTGGCTGCTCTGTGGACGACCCTGGGAGAGGCCAGGCGTGAGCGCACTGGGAAGGCTGGGCTCCCAGCTCCGCCGTGCACCAGCTCTGAGAACTTGAGTGACGCACGCAGCCTTCAGATCTGGTTTTCATCTCCAAAAGGGAAATTCTACCGCTACATTTTTGGAATTACTGTAAAGATAAATTGAATTCACATAAAAGCTTCTGACACATAGACTCTCATTAAATGTTAGTTACCTTCCCTTTAGTGCAAAGTCATTAAAAACAAGCACAACCAGAGTGATTAAGAGATCATTAACTTGAGCTTTTAGAGCAGACGGGAAGCAACTCTCACCAAAATTGCTAAAAGCCACAAAACACCAACATCTTATGTTTAAGCACTGATGAAAAGTGTCACACAGAGAAGGCATTGAGACCTGAGGAAAGGTATGAATTATGCAGTGTGAATGAGGGCAGGAGAAAAAGAGGAAGTGGAGAGGAAGGTTGTCCCCAGTGACTGACTCTATGACTCTAGAGTTTGGGACATTCGAGTTTGTATTCTCTTCCCCTCAACCTCATCACCAGAGATTACCAAGAATTCTGAAGAATTTTAGAAACTGAAACAAAATCTAAACCAAAATTATTCTTTCCTTCCCATGTTGTAAGTCAAAACAACAGCCTCTAACAGTAATGTATCCATGGAAATGGATAAGGACACTGCCATTGAACTTGTATGAGATTTGGGTGAAAAAGGTCCAATTTTACACTTTCCTCCTGAAAGTCACCAGCATTGCAAGGATCAAGAGTTCCTGGAAGCTCTGAATTCAGGAGAGAGACCGACGGTTCAAGCTGTGGGAGGAGCAGGGACTCAGCAGTCTCGTTTTCTGTCTCTTTAGAACTACAAACCTGAAGTGGGAAAAATTAAACAGAACTAATCCTTTCTTCCTGAAAAGCATGTGCCATTGTCTACACAACCTTGCTTCCATCTTGCTTCCTGGAAGAATTTCTGGCTGCTTCTTTTCTCAACGGTTCAGAGTGCTATAGCCCTTCCACAGGCAGATGTTAAGATGACAGCTGTGATAATAGAAATCCCCCCCCCCTTTATCCCACCATTGGGGCAATTCTTAAATGGGCTTTCTCAGATGCAGCCACATAAAGACTTAAAAAAATTAATTATCAGTCAGAGTAACGCNTAAAAAAATTAATTATCAGTCAGAGTAACGCTAAGCCCAGGGAATGTGAAATCAATTAGGAATGTGCTCAGATGATCCAATAAAATAAAGTTGAAGCAGATTAATTTTTTGTTGTTCGTGTGCTTGGCTGGTCTGGTTGCACTGATTTAGTTCTTAATGCAGAATCATCATTGTGGTCCAACTTTGCAAAGGCCTTGTTGTAAGTTAGAATAGAGGAAATCCATTTTGCCTAAAAAGAACTATTCTGAGATTTTTGTTGCATCCTAGATAAACACTGGGATTTGTTGTTGCGTCTGGTGGTGGCAGTCGACAGGAATAACGGAAAGCTAGATTCTAGCAAGCACATGAGCTAACCTCCTCAGGATCCTAACCCTGTTCTTTGTCCATCAGAAACCTGCTTGCATTGGGGAGCAGCCCATCACCTTTGTCAAAATAAGCTAACGTTGCTCGACAACCAGTGGCACCAGGGGACGTGGCCACGACACTTCACCCAAGGCATGCCCCTGCCTCCCCCATGACAGGAAGTATGGCTTAAAGAGTGGCTGGACCCAGAGACAGCAAATGACTCTACCCCTGTCACAGCCGGATGGGACCAGGAGTATGTAATTTCCTCGGGCCCCTGGTTTTTCCTATGCCAGATGGGAAAAAACGAGGCAAAAGTTGATGGTGTGAGTAGTGTGACTCCTCCAGGGCCTCGTACAAATGTTTAGAGGGCCAAAAACCGAAGGAGAAAAAAAANTAGGGGCCGAAACTCAGGATTTTCCTACTCCAGGGCCGTACTCCCTCTTCTATGGCAACACACAGCTTTTAACTCCCGCTCTGACCACAGGTTCAATTGTTAGGTCTCCGTGCCTCAGTCCCACATTCTCCCCTTCCCTCCATGGCTAAATGCCCATGCTCATTGAAGACTGCCCTTGACTACTGTCCCTCATCTATTCGACTTAATACCTAATCCAATCTCAACTGCCAGCTCATCTGGATCTCTGCAGATTACCTGCATCCAGAATCCCCACCATAACGTGGCTGACCACTAGCCAAAACACACCCGCTGCCCTTAACGGACTTCTTCATTCACGATCACTGCTCGCACTACGCACTCCCTTCACAGGCCCAGCCCTGACTACCTGCCTAGAATGCCCGTCTGCTCCGTGGCCTCTGTTGGGTCCACCCAACCAAAGTCCCTGCCCTCGCTGCAAATACCTGGTACTCACATTCCATCCCTGTTCCTCTGCCGCCTGCCCGCCCACCAAGCTATTTGTTGCCACAGGCAACATCCTGTACAATGCCTGTAGGACAAGCTTCTGCCACAGCAAGTATCCATGGCAACCAGATAGGGCCAGCAAATAGAATTAAAGTCCACAGATAATTCCCCAAAGTTAGCTTAGCCAATAGATGATTTATCAGAGCCGTGAATGTTTGGCAAAACAGAGTATAGTGGGCTCCAAATCCTCTTTGTTCACCATGGTATGCTGGGCAACGACATGCCTTCAAGTGACAGCCTGGAAGGGAGAGACCGCAGCTCGGGACTTGCCTGGCCTCAAGAACAAAACCCTGCCCGGGAAAGGGAGCAAATGAGGCAGGATGCAAATCAGGCAATCAGTCCTCCTTCTTCCCACTTCAGATTCACTAACGATATTGATGGCCCATGATGTGCCAGGTAATATAAGGAATATAAAGAAGTAGAACACACACGAGATTTGCACAGGCTAGTTAGAAAAATAAAGCCAATGTGTCTAAAAAGATAAATATACTTTATTTTTNTTATTAACTCTAAGCATAAAATGATCATATGAATAATAGTTTCCCAATTTCTGGAGGAAGCAGTCTTAAGGTCCAGTTGACAGTTTGGAACATTGGAAGCTGGGGAACCCACCTTTCCTTTCCACCTCCAAAAGGAAGTCCCGGTTTCTAGAGAAGATTTCGGTCTCCTTCCTCTCAGTCTTCCCAAAGGTACATCTTCCTCTCCCTCCCTGAAATAGCCTGTAAGTTACAAGGCTAGGGTTCCATCTCAAGTCTGGGTGACTCCAAAGCCAAAGAAGTTGGCTTTGGGGTGCAGGATATATGCACGCAGATTGAAGGAGACAGTACATGATGTTGGTCTGCCGAAGGACTGGCCTCAGTAGACACCCAGTAACCACACGTACTCTTTCCTCTTGCTCACAAATACATGCCATTAGGACTAAAGGCCCCACTTTGCTTTCAGTAAATGTTAGTATCCACAGAGAGAGAACCTCACCAAAAACACGGCTGGTATTATGAGGTTCACTTTCCCAGTTGAGGGAAACTGCAGCTCAGAGAAATGTAGTCTGCCCACCCCCCACCAATGTTCCCACAGCTAGACGGCAGCACAGCCAAGATTTGAACCTAGGTCTTTATGAGTCCAAAAGAAAGCTCAGTCTCGCTAAAACCCATCTTAAGTAGATCTTCACAGTTCCACAGTGGCCTGAATAAAATCCACTCCCTAAAATGACATTGGCTGAATCCAGAATGCTTGGATAAATGTATTGATGAGAACTCCCCTAACATTGCTCTCCATTTTAGTTCAAAAGTAGAAATGGGGGGGGATAAGGGGGAGTTCTTTTTACAGAGATACAGACAGCCTAAAGAGTGGGCTTCAGAACAGGAACATTCTGATGAACGTAAATCTCTGTCTTGTGGAAGTGGCCAGGAAGTCCTTCAGTAAGTGAATGAATAAACCGTGGCCCATCCCGACAATGAACTAATACTCAGTGCTAGCAAGAAATGAGCTATCCAGCCTTGAAAAGACATGGTGGGATCGTAAATGCATACTGCTAGGTGAAAGAAGTCCATCTGAAAATGCTACATACTCTACGATTCCAACTATAGGACACTCCGGAAAAGGCAAAACAATAAACGCAGTAATAAGATCAGTGCTTGCCAGGGGTGGGATGGGAGGATGAAGAAGCAAAGCACAGGATTTTTAGGGCAACAGAAACAACCTCTATGATATCATAAAGAGAGACAGCTGTCATTATCAACTTTTCCCCAAACCCTCAGAATGTACTACACCAAGAATGAACCCTAAAGTAAGCCATGGACTTTGATCATCATGATGTGTCAGTGTGGGTGCAGCATTTGTTTTGTTTTAAAAGATTTTATTTATTTATTTATTTATTTGACAGACAGAGACAGTGAGAGAGGGAACACAAACAAGGGGAATGTGAGAGGGAGAAGCAGGCTTCCTGCCGAGCAGGGAGCCCAATGGAGGGCTTGATCCCAGGACCCCAGGACNATTTATTTGACAGACAGAGACAGTGAGAGAGGGAACACAAACAAGGGGAGTGTGAGAGGGAGAAGCAGGCTTCCTGCCGAGCAGGGAGCCCAATGGAGGGCTTGATCCCAGGACCCCAGGACCACGACCTGAGCTGAAGGCAGACACTTAACGGCTGAACCACCCAGGTGCCCCTGGGTTTAGCATTTGTAACCAATGTGCCACTCTGGCAAGGGATGTTTATAATGAGGGAGGCTATGCATGTGTTGGGGCAGGGAGTAAATGGGAAAACCCTGTACCTTCAATTTTGTTGTAAATCTAAAACTTCTCCAAAAAATAAAGTCTTAAAAAAAAAAAAGTCTTGCTGGGAAAAAAAAAGTCTGAAAATGTTGAACTACACTGGCTTCTCATAGCTAGTTCAGGGATATGTCAAAATATGCTCAAGATGGTCTGGGCTGGGTCAAACTGCCAGGTCATCAAAGATCCTCCTTAAATATCTAGTCGCACTACAAAAATAAAAACAGGATGATCTTGGAGTGAATGAACTTCAGGATGGGAGTGACTCATAGAAAATGTACTTCCTAAAGACATTTAATTGTTGCTATTGACAGGGATGTCATCATGGCTGCGCTCAGAAAGGCCTTTCTTTCCTGCATTGTTACTGACAACCAAGCTTACCTTAGCCGTCAACAGCTACTGCTCAAAGCACTCAAGAAGTCAGTATATATATTTACATGTTAATACATATGTGTGTGCATACATATATTTTAAATATTTTATTTATTTAGAGAAAGCATGCACAAGCAGGGAGAAGGGCAGAGGGAGAAAGAAAGAGAACCTCAGGCAGACTCTGCGCTGAGCATGATGCCTGGCTCGAGGCTCAATCTCACAACCCTGAGATCATGACCAGATCTGAAACCAAGAGTCCGACGCTTAACTGACTGAGCCACACAGGTGCCCCAAGAAGTCAGTTTTGTATATGAATCATATCAACCTGTTCGTACATAACAGACGTATTTGGAAAAGATCTGTGTAAATCAAAGTTTCTATATGTCAAATCACTTTATATAAGGTTTGCTTTTGTCATAGGTATCATATCCTCTACAGCGATGGCAGAAGCAGACAGGAACATCATGGCATTGGAAGTAGAACTAGATATCAACAATTACAGGCTATTCCATCAACTTTGCTTTCCTGCAGGCCAATGCTAGAATACACTTGGGCTGTATGTGCAACCCACGCTATCTGGGTCCGCCATCTTGGCTCGCTGAGGCAAACAGTGTCGCATGTGAACGAGGCACGGGCTTTGATGCCACGGATACATTGGTTCTCCACCTAAGGCTGCTGACTATTAGGAACACTACTCTGGGCGGTTTTCTTTTTTCTTTTTTTTTTTTTTTAGATTTTATTTATTTATTTGACAGAGACAGAGACAGCCAGTGAGAGAGGGAACACAAGCAGGGGGAGTGGGAGGGGAAGGAGCAGGCTCACAGCAGACGAGCCTGATGTGGGGCTCAATCCCATAACGCCGGAATCACGCCCTGAGCCGAAGGCAGACACTTAACCGCTGTGCCACCCAGGCGTCCCCTTTGGGCGGTTTTTAATTGCCTCAGTTTCCTCACCTGCAAAATGAAGATATCAATACTTTGTAGAATTGCTGTCAGAATAGGAAATGAATAACTGGCACAAAATAACAATCAATGACATGTTAATTATTATTACTTTTACATGCAGACATTGGTGAAGAAGAGCAAACTCAAAGTTTCCATGCGTGTCTCTCAATATAAGAAAAAGGGCAGCTTATTCAGTAAGCATTAGTTCATTACATTTCTATGCTACCTCTTATCATTGGTTTAGGTACTAGGGTTACTACTATGAATTAGGCCTGCATGGAGCTTAACTCCCAGAAAAAACTGATTTTATTGCCTGGACTTGATCCTAGCTGGGTTTTTCTTTTTTTAAATACAGATAATTTCTGTACTATGGAATTAATGTATTTCATCATGGTAAACTTCATTACCTATCTTTTTTCTTGCTTTGCATACTTAAAAGTAGGCAATCCCTTCAACTGGTAAGACTATAACATGTAAGAAAATTAAGGAAAATGAGTTAAACATTTATATTATAGTACTTATTTACAAAGACTCCAATTTCTTCTATTTAAAGCACAGGAAGTAAATTATAAACATAACCCCCTATATTTCTCTGGTTTGGGCTATAGTTAATATTTTAGAAATCCTTAACCTTATATCCAGCTTAAAAATCTGTATTATTAAAAGAGTCACATAAATTTTGAATCTAGTAAAACCACTCATTCTAAATGTTCAATTAATCTGAACTAGGCAAAATGTTTTCATAACATAAGAAAGCTAGGAAAGGAAAGCTGTAACCCCTTTCGGACAACATCATCATTGAGTCCAGCAGTATCCCACTCCAGCATCTTGTCCAGAAGGACAGGAGATACATCTGGCTCACTGCTGTAACTCAGCGCCCAGGCTGGGCAGGGCACATAGTAGGTACTCAAGAAATATCTGTGCCTAACCAGGTGGCAAGCACACTTACTTGAAATTTCAGTCTACCTGGCAGATCTCCAGCTAGAAACAGGACGGGTCATGCTATGGATTGAATGTTCATGTTCCCTCAAATCCCTATGGTGAAGCCCTAACCCTCAAAGCAAGGGCATTTGGAGGTGGGGTCTTTGAGCAGTAATTGGGTCATGAGGGTTGAGCCTTCATGAATGGGATTAGCGCCCTTATAAGAAAACACACGAGGATCACTCTGCTCTCCCTCCATCATGTGAGGAGACACCAATCAAGAAAAGGGCCCTCCCCAGAAAGCCACCATGTGGGCTCGCTCGGCTTAGACTTCATCTCCAGAGCCGTGAGAAATAAAGTTAAGCTGTTAGGTCACCTAGTCTATGATATTTTTGTGAGAGCAGCACCAGCTGACTAAAGCCATCACATGGATTTACTATAAAAATAAATATAGAGTAAAGATAGCATTTCTAATTCATACTTTTTACTAATTTAAACTTATACCATCAGAATTTCTCTGATTAAACTGGATGTGGGAGTATGGACATGGTTACGTACAGAATTAAAATTTGAATATTTTTATAAAACATTTTCAACCCAAATGAAGAGCTGTTGTTTAGGAAAATGTCCTTTCTTGTTGCCGCTCTATAAACCTCACAGAGCTTACAGTACAGTGGAGAGGCTGCAACCTTCCTGTTCATGTTCATTGTTGCAGCCGTATCATTTTGTGCAGCTCTGGCACCCGGCAAGCATTTAACACAATTTTTGTGAAGAAAGTGAAATAAGGAAAAGACAGCAAGAGACAGGAGGGAATCTCTCTTATGCAACAACTTTATAGTTCAATTGAAAAGAAATGTATCAATCTTCAAATTGTCATTTTGAGTACCTAATGTCATTATCTGGGAACCAGGAGTACTTGATTATTAAATCAGCAATGCTGATTACAGAATCAGAAGTACTCTATGCTGAATTAAATTCAGCAATTAATCAAAGCCAATGTGCCTGCTTGTAAATATTAATATTGAATTTTAAGCATACAAACCAGCCAATCGATTAACACCAAGATCATGACTTTAATCAGTGAATGTTGAGATACAATTTGCTGATTTCTCCAAGTAATGAAACCAAAGTCATTGTTGAAGCCTGATAAAAGGTAAACTGAGGCAAATTAAAATTCTTGAAAAGATTATTTGAGCAAACATCAACCGAAATCAGGCAGCGTTAAACAGAAAGTTAGGAGCGCTCCAACAAGAACTAGGGTCAAGGTTTTTATAGTGAACAAGTGGAAGCAAAGCAATTATTTGATTGCTTATAATTTAAGCAGTTGCTGTATTTGCCAAGTCCAGTTAGCTGCTTGTAAATGGCTGTTCTTTAGTTTCACTTTCTCGTATTCAAGCGTATTGATTCTGATTTAGCTTTTGGTTCGCTTATGTAGCTGACCAAGACGTCAGAGCGACTTGAGTGATGGTCTCCTTCTTTAAAAACTTGAACAAGCTTGATCTTGATGCCTTTGAGGTAGATACTGAAATTACAGAATCTTTTGGAGTCATTACCTACTGGCTGTGCCCTCACCTTTTGAATAAATCTGGAAACAGAGGTTGGGTACTACAAAGATTGTACTCTCAATTGCAAACACAGAGCAATATATTTTAGCATTTAAAAGCACAGGAACCAAGAAAGAAGTGTTGGCAAGGATGTGGAGCAAAAGGAACCCTCACGCACTGTTGGGAGGAATGCTAACTGGTGCAGGTACTGTAGAAAACAGCATGAAGATTCCTTAGGAAGATAAAAATAGAACTACCCTATGATCCAGTAATTCCACTACTGGACACTTACCTAAAGAATACGAAACACTAATTTGAAAAGATATATCCTATATTCATTGCAGCATCATTTACAACAGCCAAACGATGGAAGTAACCCAAGTGTCCATCAATAGATGAATGGATAAAGAAGATGTGGCATATATATAATAGAATATTACTCTGCAACAACATGGATGGATCTAGAGAGTGTAATGGTAAGTGAAATACATCAGAGAAAGACAAATACCGTATGATTTCACCCATATGTGGAATTTAAGAAAAAAACCAAATGAATAAAATAGGTAACTCTAGAGAACAACTGATGGGTACCAGAGAGGAGAGGTTGTTGGGGGGATGGGTGAAATAGTTGATGGGGATTAAGAATACAATTACCACAATGAGCACTGAGTTATGTATAGAATTGATGATTCACCTTATTGTACACCTGAAACTAATGTAACACTGTATGTTAATTATACTGGAAGTAAACACAGGAACTGGAGACTGCCCAAGTTCAAATCCCAACTCCACTACTTAGAAGCTGTGTGACTTAGGGCAGGTCACTTGACATCTCTGTGTTTCAATAAAATGGGAATAATATCTACTTCACATACTTGCTGGAAAATCAAGTTAGTTAATACCTGTGAAACACTGTAAATAGCATCTGCTAAATTGTGACTGTTCAGTAAATGTTAGCCATTACTAAAAAACCTCTGTATTCACCTCCATTCCTTAAAGTAACAATGGGTCATTGGCATCATGTACTAAATATACTCATGACAGCCGTTATTACTCTAAATTTGGATTGTTAAACATTAAAAAATTTTTAAACTTTTTTTTAAAGGAAGCCTACCTAAAGTCAGACACTTTCTTTCAAGTATTTCAGATATGTTTCTATCTCCTAGATTCTCCCACGGATAAAATTNGATCTTCCATGGATTGTTTTTTTGTTTTTTGTTTTTTTAATTTTTTTTTAAAGATTTATTTATTCAACAGAGATAGAGACAGCCAGCGAGAGAGGGAACACAAGCAGGGGGAGTGGGAGAGGAAGAAGCAGGCTCATAGCAGAGGAGCCTGATGTGGGGCTCGATCCCACAACGCCGGGATCACGCCCTGAGCCGAAGGCAGATGCTTAACCGCCGTGCCACCCAGGCGCCCCCATGGATTGTTAAACATTAAAAAATTTTTAAACTTTTTTTTAAAGGAAGCCTACCTAAAGTCAGACACTTTCTTTCAAGTATTTCAGATATGTTTCTATCTCCTAGATTCTCCCACGGATAAAATTTAGAGTCAGCATCAGGTGAATTCTATTTTTTTTTGGGAGGGGGGAACGTNCTAAAGTCAGACACTTTCTTTCAAGTATTTCAGATATGTTTCTATCTCCTAGATTCTCCCACGGATAAAATTTAGAGTCAGCATCAGGTGAATTCTATTTTTTTGGGGGAGGGGGGAACGTTTGCTATTTCAACATTTCTTTTTTCTTTTTTTTCTTTTTTTTTAAAGATTTTATTTATTTGACAGAGACAGCCAGCGAGAGAGGGAACACAAGCAGGGGGAGTGGGAGAGGAAGAAGCAGGCTCCCAGCGGAGGAGCCTGATACAGGGCTCGATCCCAGAACGCTGGGATCACGTCCTGAGCCGAAGGCAGACGCTTAACGACTGCGCCATGCAGGCACCCCTACTATTTCAACATTTCTGAGTTTCATTTTCACCAGAACATTATTGTGGGCAGCCCGATTGTTCTTCCCATAATTTGGATTTCCTATTCTGNGCCAGCGAGAGAGGGAACACAAGCCGGGGGAGTGGGAGAGGAAGAAGCAGGCTCCCAGCGGAGGAGCCTGATAACGGGGCTCGATCCCAGAACGCTGGGATCACGTCCTGAGCCGAAGGCAGACGCTTAACGACTGCGCCACGCAGGCACCCCTACTATTTCAACATTTCTGAGTTTCATTTTCATCAGAACATTATTGTGGGCAGCCCGATTGGTCTTCCCATAATTTGGATTTCCTATTCTGCTACCGGCACAGATGCAAATAAAATCATGAGTGTTATTTCACCTCATAATTAAGTCTATGTGGCCTGGTGAACTCTCGTATAAATGCACCAGTCCTAGAGGAATTAGCGATGCCCCTGCACAAAAGTCAGGCTTGCTTGCATATCCTGTTCGTCAGATTGAAAATTCATCTCAGAGCCCATCGTCAGTGCCATTGTTTAGTGTGAGCGTGAGAGTGTTTTAAAAACATGAGGCATTTGAAATGTCAGTTCTGTGAATTCCCCTTAAGTGCAGAAAGCCCAAATGACAGGTGCTATCTTCAATTAAAACTGCAGAATCGAAGGTGACTCTTACTGTCAGCAGCACTGGTCATGAAATGTGATGGGATTCCCGATAACATGCCAGTGAGAGCGCATGGACAACAGCCCCAGTGAGAGCGCATGGACAACAGCCCAGTTCATAGCAGTGCAAGGAACCGGCACAATTGCTACCTAACTGAAAGAACTTATGTAACGGATTTCATTTGATGAAAATCACCGGGACACAGAAATCGAACGTCGACTCTTTCTGCTTTCTGTTCCAATCTTTCTCTCTTTCACAGCTCCTCCTGGCTTTACTTGATAATAGGAACTTCCTCAACTTCCTCAACTCTTAATGATGTCAGATCCCAAAAACGTCCTTGCAGATGGTGAGCCTCTAAGCAACCTTCATCGGGAGATACGAGCATCAACCAACACACTGCTTGTCCATTAACGATGCCAGAACACAACATAATTTACACTTCACAAGTAATTGCTCCCTGCAGTCAACAAAGACCTTTCAAGACTTTTATGAATATAATTTTCTTCCTGCAATCCAAAAAAAATCTCATGGTATTTTCTCATCTGCACTATAAACATACCCACCATTCAAAGGGAAAAATAATATTTCAATTCCTAATAAAGACAAACTCCTTGTTTCCCCTAATTTTTTTTTTAAAGATTTTATTTATTTATTTGACAGAGAGAGAAACAGCCAGTGAGAGAGGGAACACAGCAGGGGGAGTGGGAGAGGAAGAAGCAGGCTCCCAGTGGAGGAGCCTGATGTGGGGCTCGATCCCAGGACTCTGGGATCACACCCTGAGCCGAAGGCAGACACTTAACAACTGAGCCACCCAGGCGCCCCTCCCCTAATTTTTTGCTCAAAGCAATCACCATGCTTTGAATGCCTTTACTGCTTGGTGCCCTTCAAAAGTCCTACTTATTCTTCTAGGTTCAGGGTTCAGATCAAGTGCTTTCCTACTTGTAGCAGTCCTTGCTGACCTTCCTCCTTGTCCTCATGCTNAAAAATAATATTTCAATTCCTAATAAAGACAAACTCCTTGTTTCCCCTAATTTTTTTTTTAAAGATTTTATTTATTTATTTGACAGAGAGAGAAACAGCCAGTGAGAGAGGGAACACAGCAGGGGGAGTGGGAGAGGAAGAAGCAGGCTCCCAGTGGAGGAGCCTGATGTGGGGCTCGATCCCAGGACTCTGGGATCACACCCTGAGCCGAAGGCAGACACTTAACGACTGAGCCACCCAGGCGCCCCTCCCCTAATTTTTTGCTCAAAGCAATTACCATGCTTTGAATGCCTTTACTGCTTGGTGCCCTTCAAAAGTCCTATTTATTCTTCTAGGTTCAGGGTTCAGATCAAGTGCTTTCCTACTTGTAGCAGTCCTTACTGACCTTCCTCCTTGTCTTCATGCAACAAATACCAATCATGCGTACTCTGTGCCAGCTCTCCAGCCAAGAACTGAGAGTGCAACAGAGAGGAGGAGAACAAGTGATGCCCTCCGGGTTCCTGGAGTCCCATATCGTGTCTTTTGAACTATCTTTAGTTGAACCACAAAACCATGCACATGCTTTCATTTAAACATGACATAATGAGGGGCACCTGGGTGGCTCAGTCGTTAAGGAGGAGCCTGCTTCTCCCTCTCCCACTCTCCCTGCTTGTGTTCCCTCTCTCGCTGGCTGTCTCTTTGTCAAATAAATAAAATCTTTAAATAAATAAATAAATAAATAAATAAATTATAAACATGACATAATGATTACTTACTCTGTGCCAGGGCATGGGGGATTGAGGGCATAGGGAAGATGTAACCTCAGGCCTGAAGCAGTTTACTCCAAGTCTAGTACAGACAAGTAAAGAACTACAACNAGTTGAACCACAAAACCATGCACATGCTTTCATTTAAACATGACATAATGAGGGGCACCTGGGTGGCTCAGTCGTTAAGGAGGAGCCTGCTTCTCCCTCTCCCACTCTCCCTGCTTGTGTTCCCTCTCTCGCTGGCTGTCTCTTTGTCAAATAAATAAAATCTTTAAATAAATAAATAAATAAATAATAAACATGACATGATGATTACTTACTCTGTGCCAGGGCGTGGGGGATTGAGGGCATAGGGAAGATGTAACCTCAGGCCTGAAGCGGTTTACTCCAAGTCTAGTACAGACAAGTAAAGAACTACAATGATGAGATGCAACCCTTCGTGGGTTGAGGAGGAGAGTGCAGACGACTTCACAGTGGTAGCGCACAAAGGGCAAAGGCGCCGTGTTGAGATGTGACCGCCATGGCACAGAGACACAAGGGGGCAAGAGCAGTGCCAGGGAAGTGGTAGACAGGCCAGGAATATGGGCAGAGGCCAGAAGATGAAGAACCCCTGCCCATCTTTACCAGGACCTTCGGCCAGGGCAATGGAGAGCCTTTGGAAAGTAATAAATGGAAAAAGACTAGACCAGATGGCAGGCTAAGGGTATAACAAGTTAAGAAACTAGTAAAATAGTTGGGAAGACAGTATAATTCTGTAAGTAGCTGATGGGAAGGAAGAGAAAAATTCAGAGAACTGAAGTTTATGAGGACAGAGTCCACATGGCGGGGGGCGGGGGTGAAGGAGGAAGATGCTGAACGTGAGGGATCTACATTCCCGTCTATGCTTTACCTTCCATGATGGTGGGCACCATGTTTCAAACCTCCTTTGTATGACAATGCTCACCTGCTGCAGGGTGCAGCCCAGTCAAGAGGGCTTCCATACAACGTAGCCAACTGATTGTTTAAGAAAAAAACCCAGCAAAATGTTTATTTTAACTGGTTTGAGCTCAATCTGGAGTAAAAAACCAAATGCACTAAGAAACGATGAAATAATGAGGGAAATTCTACTAATAAGACATTGAATAGTAATATCACTTCTAAATTGTTGAAATTTTATTGTAAATGTCGAAGAAATTATTCCCTGGAAAGTTTCAATCTCCTTCCTTATTTTTAGCCCTACGATAGATATTTAAAATGTTATGGTAAGCTTTTTGGGATCTGTGATTTAGAATCCTATATATGCCCCAAATGCCTTGTACGTGGAAATCACTAAATAAAAAAATAAATACATAAAACATGTAACACTGCAACTATCAGAAGTATATTCGATCAGAAATCTCTAAGCCCACCAAAGATCATCTACTTTACAATCATCAGCCTGTCCTACGAGTTAGAGACTACAATCAGCCTCTCAGAAGACAGACAGTACATCTGGGAGTCACACAAGAGGAAGAAAAGTCCAGGGAGTGCTCCCATTAGCAACATTTTATCCCAGCCTAGACAGCCCCAAACAAACTTTGTTTCTCTTCACCTTCCTTGACCCCTGTGCAATCTTAAATCTTAAGAATCCTGGGCTTCTGTTTATCTCTAAAACGGGGATAGAAATAGTTCTCACTTTATGAGGTTAACATAAGGATTAAAGAAGTCGATATGTATAAGGTGGTTAGAAAAGCCGTTTAAGTGTCCAATATTTCCTATAATTATTATTTTTTTGATGGGCCTAATCCTATGACAAAAGTCCAAAGAATATTCTAACTCTGAATTTTGTGAGAAATCTCTGACTGGAAACCCAGTTACCATTGTTTCCAGCAGTCTACAGGCTTTACACTTGTGTCAAGGACAGAATATTCTTAGAGTTCCAGGAAAGAAATCAGCAGGTCCATCCCACGGAGGCATGGGGTGTAAAGAGGAGAAGCACTGGCCTGGGAATCCCCAGGCCTGGCCTGACTCTTCCCTGTGTTAGCTCAGCTGGATGCGGAGCACATGGCCTAACTTCTCTCCCACTCAGGGTCTCAGTTTAAATGCTCTGACAAGGCCTGTCAATTTCATTTATCTCACAGGGTTCATTTGAGCATCAAATGAGAGGAGAAGGATGGAAATGCAATTTACTGAAATTCCATTCTCAGTTCTCATAATGGGGCCAGCTGGCTGTAGAGAATGAGGTAAGATGAAGGCTTAGGAGAGTGGACCTCACGGACGCTAATAAATAGGATGACACGCACAGTGTGAATCTCACATAGGTATTTGTAAAAATGCGCTTTACAGTGAAATTGCGATGTTAGTCTGAGATGAGGTTCACACCAGAGAACCGTAGAAACAAAGACGTCTTTGTACTGGAAAGATGGTATCTAGACACCCTAATCTCTGTCCGGATCTCTTTGTACTAAGCAAACAGTACAAAAACAAATGCATTTCTCTCAGATTGTTTTCCTCCTGTAATCAAGTGGTTAGTTTTTCTGGTCCAAAATACCAGGCGCCAGGCCTATGTCATTTTCTGGCAGGTGGGCAACAGAAAGGAAATCTCTAGGGGCCAAAGTAGCATGTTATTCGCAGTGGTGTTACAACCCAGTCTCCTTCCCGCCCACCACGTCAACACCGGTCCATTTCTCTCAGAAGGCCCTCACTGTCTGCTGCCTCACCTGGTCTACCCAAGTATCTTCTGCTGCTGCCCTAGGTCAAACAAGGCCTTCGCTCTAGAAGGAGCAGTTCTATTTACTTTCTTTTACATTCTACCTTTTAAGCCATTCTTTATGCATACGATGTCCATCTTCTGCTTCAGCACCAAAAGAAAAATTCAAATTCCATACTGTCTATAAAGTTTCTCAACACCCCAAAGCACCATTTCTGGGGACCTTTCCCTTCTCACTTCCTACTCACTTGGTGTGATCACCTATCGTCCAAAAAATCATGATATATCCTTGGAACCCCTGTGTATCAGAATCATGGGTGGTAGGCGTGTGTGTTTAAAACTCTAGCCTCAAGAAATCCTGACTGGGAAGATGTGGCCAGAGAAACAATTTTCACCAGCACCCCAGGTGATTCTCTCAGGTGGCAGGGAGGTCCCACTCAGAGGCAGCGTGCTGCCGTAAACTCATCCTGTGACAGAACTCTGCACGCTCACATGTGTGCACACACACTCAAAACACACTCAATGCCCTCACACGACACATTTAGTGATCACGCAGTAATTTGATTTGTCCCATAAATAGTTCATATAACATAAACGAATATTATTTTGAGTGGGAAAATATTTTAGGGTAGAACTTTTTATTATTTCAGCATCCAAAGTCCAGAGGTTCAATTTTGTTTTTACAAAATTTCTGGTGCAAAAACTTATTAGCAGCTTGGACAGGTTAAAACAAAAAAAGGGGCTGAATATTGCTCTTTTGATTCATTACTGATTATAAAATAAAACCAGGGCTTCAAAATCCACATTACTTAGGTACTACTCTAGGCTGAACTCTATAGTTGGTGTTTGTAGGAAAAATTGTGATTAAATGTGATTCAAAGCACAGACTTGTAAAGCAAGATTCACAGACCTCCCAGGGCAAACATCATAAACGCAATCATACTCACAAAAAACACCATCCCCACACGAGAGCGGACGAGAGTGGACCAGCCCATGCACACTGACTGCAATGGCCAACACTGTCATCTGTTTTTATCACAGCGAGTATGTTATACATACTTTGGACTGTTTCCTCAAATGCTCTGAGAAAAAAATTAAAGTATAAGTTCAGAGTTTACAAACAGAAAAGTAGTCCATCTTTGACAGTCCATCAGCAGTGTGCTGGAGTAACCTGTGTTTTCTGTATATTTCTTTTCCACCCAACCAGAACCACTGGATCAGAAATGGGCCAGCTCCTCCCCCAACCTGGCTCAGCCTTGTCCCTCAGGTGACTCAAGTTGCCCGTAAGTCAGGGAAGGGGAGAGGGGGATCGCTGGGAAAACCTAAGTCAACTCACTAACGAATAAGCATTAAATTACACTTGCTGATAGACTACATCTGAGTCTATTTTCAGCATCAAGAAGAACCGTGTCGTGTCCTATCTTATTCCCCTAATATCTGATGTTGTACCTTGATAACTTGTTTAGCAAGACAGTTCTTCCAGGTCTGGGACCTATGGAGTCCTTTCTCTGAATCCTCATCACCTTGGAGGGGCCTGAAGCTTGTATTTATGTGTGCTATTTGAATACAGGCCACCACTAGGATACACCTTTATGTCACTCAGGTGCCTCTTCCCTGCGACCACTCTCTCCCAACACTCTCTCCTTTCTTCCCTAGAACAAAGCTTATTGAACATGCCAAAGACCAAGTTCCTCAACCAGCTGCTCACCTCTCTAGTTTTTCCCATCCTGGTTAACTCTTCTAGTCCCCATCATGTCCTTTGAGTCATGCACCTGGGAACTCTAAGAATGTGTCCTCATATTTGAAATGAATCACTGCAAGTCTTTAGTTAGTAAAAACTCACATGCCAGCCTCACGTCAAACACGTAGGAACAAAACGGTAGAAAGCAATGGGGCTGGGGGAGGAAGCATCAGCTGATTTCATGAGGACAATGGAGGGGGGGAATCACAGTTAACATGACTTCAGGGATCTAATTCAGTTTGTCTTTTTGCTTAGAGTGATGTTTTCCTCACCCTCCCCAGCTTCCTGATTCAGGAGTAGTCGTCACTGGCTATTGTCCTTTGTAATCTACAAGGCAGCTGGAGCCTCATGCTCTGAGTCAGACAGACTGTAACTGACCACCCTCCATTCCCAGCATTTTCTTCCTCGCATTCACACTGCTCATCCAACCATCAGCCAAACTGCCAGGAAATTTGTTTCCAGTGGCAAAGCTAGGAAACAAAACACGTCTGCGCTCCAGAACGAAGTACAGCTTTGGGATCCCAAGCAGAGATTATGAATTTTAATTCTCTACTGCAGCATAGCCGTGCCCAGGCAAGAACATTAGAACAGGCTAATCAAGGGAGAAATCAGTGGGGGTATCTGTGCCGCAGATCACTGACAGCACTCTAACTTAGCACCGCCAAGGCTAATAGCCTCCTTATAGCCTCTCCTCCCATTAAAGATGCCCTGCAACAAGCTACCCAAGAATATTGGTGCAATTATCACAGTTAGTAAATTGGCAGGTGATATTCTCTAAGTGCGCTAGGCCACGAGTTGAGGATTTCCTGTGCACCCTTTACTCTTTCAGACTGAGTGCAGTTCTAAGAGGAGTAAGAGTGGAGGTACAATCATAAATAATGCATGAGAACTACAGGTGTGGAAAGCTTTATTCAGACCTGCCGTGCACTAATGCATGCGAAAGCCTGGTATTGGCTACAATGTGACTGGATTTGCTACTGTGTGTGTCCAAAATGGTAATGAGAATGACAGAGTTGAAGTAGAATCCCGACCCGTGATCCAGTCCTTAGCCCCTCTCCAGTTGTTGTCTACTCTGTTGCCCCTCCTCCCAGATCTCTCCTCTCCAGACCTGGAACATTTGGCTAGGTAATAAAATCACAGCATTTCAAAGGCCACAAAAGTAAATAAAAGTGATTTGTGCGGTTAAATACTCTACCAGTAAGGTCCTAAATTCCCAACCTTGCAAAGCTTTATTCTCAAGTAAGTTAGGTGCCTCTCCTATTTTCCAACTGTGCTCAAATCTTTAGAGTAGTGATGTCACCACAAACCAGTGATCTCTGGACTCTAGTTATCCCAGAAAGAGTTGAAGAAAATCCGAAACCAGAAAAGGGATAGTAGGCTTAAGGATTCCCTAAACTCATCACATCCTCCCAGAACGCATGACACCATATATATTAAAACAATTTTCCTTACGAATTTCTGAATTAAGGAAAATTCAGCTGAGCCCCAAAATAGAATTCAGATCTAAGTACTTACTAAGAGTATTCGTATTTCCTTTAACTAAATGGGGGAACAAGATCACCTTTTCTCCATAATGCAGCCTATCATGTGGAGAGCGTTTAGGTTACTTTCAGATCTGAAATTCCATGACGCTCCCCAGGCGGTGTGGGTGTCTCACACCAGAACCTTCGCTTCTACAATGACTTTTGTATGAGACTCCAAGCCCTGGGTGTCGGATCGGTCTTGTGAAGCCTCTCCTGCCACAATTTTTCAACCCGTACTATTCAGTCAGCTTCAAATTATCTGAAAACATTTCCTTAGCGCAAGTTGCCATTCAGCAAGTGCGTCCACAAACAAGGAATCATCGTTTCTCAACATGACAGTGACCTCAGGAAGGTGTGGTTATGCAAGATGGTTCTGGTGCCTGGGGCATGACCCCGTAAATCTCTTCTGTAGGACGTGTGATGGCACAGCTGGAAAATCACAGCTCCAACCTTTCCTGGAGACGAACATGTGGGTGACAGAGAGTCTCCAACATGGAAGAGGATGGAAAATCTGACCATTTCACAGTCCTCCCTGCATTTTTTTTTTTTTTACACAGCCCTAAACACTCCCGGTAGTTGGTGCCAAGCTCCAGCTAACCATCTGCCCAATGCCCCCAGTTTGGCCAAATGGCTACGGTTGAAGGAAACTCCAGAACCAGTTCTAAGCACCACCATCCAAGGCCATCGAGTTATCTCAAGAAGCAAGTTCTGACACCCACCTGGATTTAGTGAACACATATTTCTTCCACCAGTCTCTGCTATTGGAATGGGCTGAGAATAGGCCATCCCCTGGTCCTTAGGGACCTCACTGTCTGACACAGGACACCTATCCATGAGGAGTCACTTTCCACAGCCCTCCACTGTGATTTTGCTCAAAATATATCCTCATTCAATCAATGAACTCTTGTTTATTAAGTAGCTACATCCCAAATGCCCCAACTCTTGGCCCGAAAACTTGAACAACCGTATATACATGCTTTGGAGACAGAAATATACCTATGTCACACAGAGGTCACACAATAGAAAACACAGGCTAGTACAAAGACTGGTGTCCAAAAAACCTAAGAGAAGAATGTGGTTTTCTAAGCACAGAACTAAAGGAGAGACAGACACTGGCTCTCTGTTGTCCTGAGGAAGTTTCCCCAACTCATCCCTACTCCACTTAACATACAGGTAAGGATCCATTTCAATGAAGCAACGTCACCTGGCTTGCTTCTCATTTCCCTTGATCATTTTAGTGCCACTGTGGGAAGCATGTGTAATGTGCTTACGGACCCATGCCTCCACCTCTCAACAAATTAGTGTTTCCTCAGTAAATCCCAGTGAAAGTGCACTCTAGAAAAAGCAATGCTTGCAAAACAGGTCATGTTCATTTTTCAGAATTCAGAATGAAGTGGCTAACCCCTGATATACAATAAAAATGATTAAATGCAAACACTACTGAGACTCTGTAATAAATATTTTATGTATTAATATGTTTTCGAAAGTCTTATTTCATTTTTACTGCTTTTCGGTATGGCATTATTCTATTTTAGTACACGCAATGAAATGATCTTCCACGAAAAAAGGGAGGCATTTCTGGCCCATTTTAAATAAGCAAATGGATAATTATTGTGCTATTAATTTGTTATATAAATTGTTTAAATTGCTAACTCTTTCCTCTTTCCATTATTAGAGATGGTGCATTCCTTCCCAAGGAAAATGGAAAATTCCCTTCCAAAGTGAAGGGTTTCCTCCCTCGTGCCCCAGATACACCATCCAGGTGCTCTGTCCCATGATTATCTCACAAAGACACCATAAACTTGATGAAAAGCATTCAGTATAATGGTTGCTTAATGCTCACTCAAGGTCAAAACCTACCAAAATTCTCTTCCCTACTCAGAAGCTACCCCCTTGCTTTGGGAGCAAAGCACTGCTTGGGGACTACAACTGCCTTTGTGGAGTAATGCCCAGGGGCCTGCGATCTTGAGTTGCCTTCTCCTGTGACAGGCTTAGGTATGTTTCAATAGTCTCTCTTCCTCATTTACATTTGCTGTTTATGGAAAAGGGAAAGAAGAAAAACTATTGTCTTCTAGGGAGTTCTCAGTAGCTATGTTACCAAGTTATTTCCTAATAACCTGGCACAGTTGGGCAAAAGGAAATCTTTTTCTAAACTATTAACATCTCCTTAGGATAAACCTTTTACACAGGTGTTGTTATGGTAGCCCAAGTGGCACACATGGCCATCAGACACATATTTAGAAGCTTCTATTAAGTGGGAAATGCTGGAGAGGAGAGCAAAAAGAGGCAATGAAAGCTATGCCCATGAGATCCTGGCAGTGTGCTGAACTTCCTGATGCTATTTTCACAGAGAGAAAAGGAAAATTGCTGCTTGTAGATTTCACATTTTAGAAACTGACTTTTTCATTTTTTAGGCTGCCTGCCTCCCCTCTCCTTATCGATAAGTAAGAAAGATGTCAACACTTTACAGACTTAATTAGAAAGTGGTAGAATACACTGTCAGCTAGATTTGCAGAATCCTGACACAGAAATCCTCAGGCACACAGCACCTGGGCAGTGACACTGATAGCTTCGCACCCCGCCCCCCCAACCCCCAAGCCAAAAGCCAGTATGGTGTGGGACCAGGAGAGATTCCCCCAACACCTCCTTCTTAATCCTATCCGCCAAAGAGTTCCCTGCCATTAAATAAAGATGCTAAAACTCATGGAAACAAGTTACGACCCAAACACCACCTTCTTAATTTGGATAGAAATGTTTGGAACCAGAGTGAGCGGCAGCAGAATCTTACACTCCCAGAGGGAGGGGTCACTTCTCTTTATTGGAGCCCCGCACACCATTAGCCCCAGTGAGGGCCCTTAGGGTAGACTCCAGCAGCATCCTTTAGAAAGGGGTCAACCTCCTTTCCTTTAACCAGGTCTAGGCTGAGTTTCTGCATCACAAAGAGTGAAAAGTTTCAGCGTGTAGTAATCAGTCAGGCTTAAGTTACTGCCCTATGTCTGGTCTGGCCCTTTGTAAAGAAACCAACCCATCTCGGAAATCACAGTTTAACAGAACACAAAGGAAACCTTGATTTAGGTCTTACTACACGAAAGGAAAAACAGTTCAGGATTAAGATCAGAAGCAATGTTCTAATGATCTTAGAAGTAAGTGTAAGAGGAAAATTAATGCAATAAGTATGCTAGTCAATCGGCTGCTTTCTTTGAAGCTATGACTTTTTTTCTTTTTTTTTGGAGGCAGTGGCATTTAAGCAGGTGTCTGTTTCATTCAACAGCAACTGAAAAAGAAAAAAAGAAAAAAAACCACAACTGATCAGTTTTAAAAAACGTGGGCAGGAAAAACAAACTCAGCAACTAATATCTGGCATGCTCCTTCAGCGGTCCGGACATGGTAAATACGCCACTTTGAATCCCACACTCACATCGGGTAATGTGCATAGGTCAATGACTCAGGTTGCTGCTCTTATGTGTTCAGTCCTCATGACTGTCCCGATTGCTGAATTATCACTACCACTACCCCCACCAACCCACCCTGGGTATTGGAGGCACCTAGCAATTGCAGGTACTGCCTTAGGAACCACCATGTACTTCCTCACAGCTCAACTCCCTGCAACAAGTCTTGTATTGGACTCAGTGTCTTAACTGTGGGATTTTCCAGAAGTTCTCTCCTCCGGCCCAGCAACATGGACACATTATCATCTTTTCATATATAAATCCCCACGTATGGAAGGTGCTTAGGTATGTGTTTTATCTGTCATCGTCAGTCAGTCCCTACAGGATCATACAGCAAGGGACTTGGGTGGCAGGCGGTGGGTGGGGAGAGATGTAAACCCTCGATTCTGAACAGTTATCTCACTGGGATGAGCAGTTAATTCCCTGAGGCCACTCCTAGATTAAGTGTGTCGGGGACTGGACGCCACTGACTGCAACGATTCCTACAGAATAAAAAACCCCACCAGGACCTGGAAAAGTTATTTTAAAGTTCCATCTCCGGGGTACCTTTGGCTTTTATCTTCATAGAATCCTCCAGACTAGAGCATTCCAACAGGTACACCTGGTGGGCAGCAAATGGGTCATTAATATGCCACAGATAGTGCTCCCTTCCCCCATTGGAGCAGCCATCCAGTGGCCAAGGAGGCTGAGCTCTGACTGGTCGTCTCCAGCTGGGGGTGACCTGGGCCGCTCACTCCACCGTGTTGGACTCAGATGTTCATTTCCTGCAGGCCATGATGCAGAAAGGCTACAGTGCCGCTCTGTTCTGCCGTCTTCTCCTCTAACTGGGCTGTCAATTGGGTTCATAAGATTAGCCATTCTATTTAAAATATCTGGGAAAAGTGACACCTTTATAGGCTTGCATGCTACCTCATTTTCAGCTTCTTTTTATAGAAAATTTCATCAATGTTCACCATAATGGGATGGGAGAATATCTAGCCAGGAACCAAAATGCACTAAGCCTACATCCTGTCCTATCCATCAATGCCTGCACGGCCGCTTTGGAAGACAGATGTGTAAATGGCGTAGCTAAGGGAACTGGGCGCCCAGGGTGCACGAGGTAGCACAGAAGGCATCACGGGCAGTACTTCCGCTCACTTCTGCCCAGGTCTGAGGGGGGTCCCATGTGGTCTGCAACTACACAAGCAGGCCAGACCAATTTCCATTCCCTCAACCTGCCTGAAATCAAAGAGCTTATTCACAACCACCTTTTCTTCTCAGGGGACTAAGACAGGGTTGGGGGCCAGTAGAGGGATCTGTAACCCCCTCTGAAGACCAAGATGGAAAGATTGAGAAAAGGGGGAAATGAGAAAAAAATGTCTATCCTTTCTCAAGTTCAGAATTACCCTGCAGTTCAAAATGTGCCTTTGACAACACTCACTGTCACTGCAACACTCACTGTCACCACGGAGGCTCGGGCTGCCCTGTGCCCGCTGCCGCACATCTGCCCCAGCATCCCCATCTCCGGCAGCGTCCCCCCAGCCTCGCTAGCCTTGGCCTTCTCTCACCTGGCTCTGCACCAGCCTCCAAGCAGCCCCCCAGCTTCTACTCCTTGCCTGCCACTCTGTCTGTGCGGGAATCAGTATGAGCTTGCGGCATGCAAATCAGGCGATGTTACCGCTCTTCCTAACTCTGCAAAGGCTTCCCATTTTTCTTTGAATAAACGCAAAATGGGTAACTCCGTCTGCATGGTCTGCAGACATTTTTCAACTCCATTTCCAACCTCACTGCATGCAATGCAAGGATTCGTATGCAAACCTCCAACCACCTCACGCTCTGAAGGCTCTTCAAACATTCTCCCCTGCTTCAGGGCTGCTGTACTTGCTGGTCCTCTGATCTCCTCCCACATTTCCAAGGGAATACAATCCTTTCATCCTCTAGGTTTCAGCCTAAACCTCACCTACTCAGAGAGGCCTTTTTGGCCCACACCAGCCAGACAGCCCTGCTCCCTCTCACAGCTAGGGTCTCTTCACAGTGCTTACACCTGCTGTTTGCACTCTCTACAGCGGCTTCAGTCCTTTGTCGCTTCAACTCGCTCACTGCTGTCCTGTCACTCACCGGGCTGTCCCTGGTGCCCAGCACAGTGTCTCACAATCAAGGACTCTCTCAGAACTTGTTGAATGACTGACCCAGGAATAAGTGAGAACCCACAATATGGCTGGAGCCATCGATGCCTATTTCCTTGTTGTTGAGCCTTTATTCCCAAGTTGAAGACATCAAGATTTTTTTAATTCTCTCACTATTTAATTGGACTCTTCAATATTTGTCTCTAAGTAAGAAAGCAATACATTTCAAGACCATAATTTCCCAATTTATCATCAGTTGTGCTAATAATGACTACTAGACAACCTACGACATCAGTTCTGACAATTATCCCCTCAAAGAGAGAGACAAGTTCAAATGAATCTAGGAAACACTCCACGTTATTTCTTTTTCTGCTTCGGAAATTCACAATGCACATTAGCATATTAAAGCTCCAAAGGAATTATAGAAGAGAACCCTGATTAACTGTATCTAACACAAGATTTCCCATACTTGACAGCAGAACCCATTTTTACCACTACCAATTAATATCCCCAAGGACTAGCATTTCCAAGAATACATTTTAGAAACAATTTTCAGATAAATATATAGAATAAAATTTCAAATGTAGTGTTTTTAAGAGGCATTCACCCGGTTTAAGATAAAGATACTGGTGATAAAATTTTGAAACACTAACAATGATAGTTAAAAGTCATGATCTCTACACCAGAGGTTAATTACATGATGATATCATATACCGTAATTACAGGATGATTATCACCTACACCATTTACATCTTCTGTTTATCTTCTAGACAGTTCAATAGTGCCCATCGGTGATGTTACTAGGAGTTCAACCCAAAGCTGAGTAAGCCTGGAAATGTTCGACAGCAAAATTTCACAATGTTGTTTATGCAAACATAATTCATTTGACCTCATTTGCCATAGCTGAGAGGCAAAGACTCATGCATATTTAATCATCAATGTAGGAAATAGCAAAAAGCTTTTCTTTCCCTCCACCACAAAAGATGCATTTTCTCAGGGCCTCTCCCACCGAAACCAGGAAGAAAACAGATGTCACGTTAGCATTGGCAAAAAGTTACACCTCTAGCATTAACGTGGATTACATAGTTAATAATTAAGAATCAAAATAGCTAGAATGACAGAAAGATAATCGATTAAATCTGAGACTGATCTTTGATTATAGACAGAGAGATTAAGAACTCACTACAATTGAAACGTCAGCACTGATATAAGAACAAGAGAGGGGAACTGTAGAAGGATGCAGCCCACAGTAGCGCAGAACAGAGAAGCAGACAGGAGAGTAACTCAGAACTGGGTAATACCAGGGAAGGAGGGTCTGGGTCAGAACCAGTTCAAGCACTACCCCTCAACCCCTCTAGGATGAGGTCTGATAACCTAGTACCAGACTTTGCTCTTCAACTTGATCTGTAGTTGAAATATAAAATATTAGAACAGAGTGTACCTGACAGATTATATTTTACTACGAGCATGTTCTTATAGGACTGGAAAGAAGGTCATGGGGGGCTATAACTTTCTCCCCTCAAAAATAAGACTATTAAACTTCACTAGTTGAGAATCCGTGACAATTCCAACGACAGAGCTCAAGTTTACCACACGCTCTCACAGAGCATGTAACAGACGAACGGTGGGAAGAAGATGGCGGAGGTGCCGGCTGAGGGGGCTCTTGGGGATCTGGTGTGTGCTTACTCCCAGCCCCAGTCCCCAGTTATGCCCCACGGTCACCTTTGCCCTGTTTCGGACTTTATCCTCCAAGCATCCCAAACTACGTTGCTTCCCACACATGCCGTGCTCTCTCAGGCTGCTCCCGCCGCTCAGAATGCCTTTCTACCACCCACATCACCCTCTCTCGCCCAGTGAAATCCGACTTATCTTTCAAGGCCCAGCTCAGGTGCCTTCCATGAGCTCCCCTCCTTCTCAGTGTGGACTAAGTGCATCTTCCAGTCCTTACACAACTGTATCAGAATATTAATACTATATTATATGGCCTATTTACTTGGCAGTTTATCTGTCAGGCTTATATCCTCAGTGTCTGCCATACTGAATAGTCAACAGTGATTGATAAATACAGGTAGAATGAACACATGAAAAAATCCATTTGTAAAAAGAAACAGAGGAGTGACAATCTGAAACTGAATTTGGCCAATAATCAGGACTCGTGGGTTCTGGTGCCTACTGACTTAGGAGTCCTTGGTTTGACATGCTAGTTTGAGCAGCTCTGCCTATACCCAGGAACCCCGGTCTATATCCCAGGCCCCACTTTCTTCTCTGTGCTACTCTTATACCCTCTCTGCTTAAACTACTGAGACACATCGCCATGGTAGTGAAACTCTCAGCAACTAAAGCGTCACCATAAGTAGGCAAAAGGCTGTCTGCACACAGACCGTTAGAAATAATTATCACTTTTCCACAGCAAAGAGCAGATGTAATGGCCCCCCACAAGTCATTTGAACTATTTGTGCAGACACTGAACTACAAATTTGCAAGGTTCACTGACCAGGAAAATGGTGTTAATTGTGGTGCTCTGGTTTCAGGATCTACAATTTAGGCAGAATCAGAGTTGTTTTAAAAATCTATATATTGATTTTACTTTAATGATGGTAGGGGGAAGCAGAAACAGGGCCCCGGGAGATGAAATGTATTTCTTTACTGGTGTGTTCTAAAATATGCCACTAAACTTGGTTCTGGAAATGTCATTTTCATGCCAAATTAAAAGTAAACATAATTATGTGTAATACATCAAAAGTACCTAATTAAAGCACTCTGAGGCTAAAATATGCAGACAGACACAACTAGTTCTAACTTATTTCATAATAATTTCATTATTTATTTATTGAAAAGTATCACTCAAAAGCATTAAACTCACTTGTGTTTATAAGAAGAGCTTAAAAACTGGCAGTGATTGTCATTATAATTCCTTCCTGGTTTTCTGCTTTGGGAAATATATAAGCATCTGATTATTTTGATACTAAAAGGGGGAAAAAAAGAACACAGGCAATTTTAAGTATGGGGAGGCGGTGAGTGAAGATGAAGCCTGATGAGTCATGATGAGCTCGATGCAAATAAAAACACTGGCATTGTGACCAGATACAAAACTATCCATCACACCCATATGAAGACCTCAGTCTCCCTCAGTCCACTCCATCCCTCTGCAATGAGTAATTTCCATGGCGACAGTGCCCTCTCTCAGCTTGGGGAGTGAGCTGTCAGTCACCCCCAAAGACCCTGCCTCCGGAAGTGAGGCTGACCCCAGGCTCTGCAAAGGAGCCTCCAAGGAGGGCTAGAAGGAGACAGGGCTTAAAGCTTCCACAGAGAGCCCCTGCCATGATTCATGGCAGTTCTGTGGGGAAAAGAGAAAAACAGAAGATAACAGGAAAGGAACTGAAGAGGCCTAAAGCCCTGTTCCAAATTGGGAAGAAAATTTCACACTCCCAAAAGTATTTCACATTTACATGTACAGAAGGGTGTGTGTTAGGTGCTCCATGTCCCACTTATTAAAATCAGGCTAACAGCAAAAAAGGGAAAGAATCTGAAAAGGGCAAAGGTGAGAAAATAAAGGAGAAATGCCAAGAAAGAGCCAAGAAACGAGACCCACATAAATACTGGGTCTGAAAGTTGAGCTCATCTTAGATCTGGTAGAAGAATGTAGGATGACAGAGAATCACTCATGGAACTCCGACATGCCTTCCGCAGACAATGTTACTTCTC
>NC_048221.1:80781099-80878407 GCF_002007445.2 Ailuropoda melanoleuca | reverse complement strand
GGGCCTCATACTGTCATCCTTACCACCCCAACTGCAGCAAAACTGTTGGGACACCAGGCGTGGGTACACATCAACAACCTCAAAGGGGTGCCCAAAGGTAATGAATGGCTGGGCCTCCCAAGCGGTGGGCCCTACCAAACTACCTCCAAGATCCGGGAACTCAAGGACCGAATTTGAGCGAGGCGCCAAGACACCTCCACATGGGGCCTGGACCCCCATACTTGGGTAATGTGGCTTCTCCCCTTGGCAGGACCTCTATGCTTAATCCTCCTGCTAATCTTGGTAGCTCCCTGCCTTATTCGGTACATACAGGAACGCCTGCGGGAAGTGACCTGGGTGTCAGTCAGCCAGCTGCTCCTACAGCCCTATTCTCGCCTGCCCACTTCTGACTGCCCCTATGACAACGCCCGACCGTCAGCAGGAAGTAGCCAGAATGGAGTCGACGCCCCCGATACCATTATATAAAACAAAAGGTCGGAATGTTGGGCTGGCCGAGAAAAGGGGCCAAGACACCCAAGATGGCCGACTCTCCCGCCAAGATTTAAACCGACCCCCGCGGCGCCTGGGTGGCACAGCGGTTAAGCGTCTGCCTTCGGCTCAGGGCGTGATCCCAGCGTTATGGGATCGAGCCCCACATCAGGCTCTTCTGCTATGAGCCTGCTTCTTCCTCTCCCACTCCCCCTATTTGTGTTCTCTCTCGCGCTGGCTGTCTCTATCTCTGTCGAAAAAATAAAATAAAATCTTAAAAAAAAATAAAAAAATAAACCGACCCCCAAGATGGCCGAATCTCCCGCCAGAACTCCTGCAGCAGGCACGTCAACCCCAGTAAACTGAAACCTAAGCGGGAAATCGAAACCCGTCCTACCGACTTTCCTCACCCCCCAGCAGTACCCAATAAAACCCTGCCACGACTCTCCAAGACAGACTTTCTCCCACCCCCAGCGGTGCCCAATAAAAACCCTCGCTGCCCTGCCCTGGGCGCGACTTCCCCGACTCCCCACTCCAGAGTCGCGGAGCCTCGCCTGAGGGTGCACACAAGGACACCCTCGTTCTCTGCCCTGGGCGTGACTTCCCCGACTCAACGCTCTTTCCTGAGTCGCGGAACCTCGCCCGAGGGTGCTTGCAATAAAGTTCATCCTCTGGACCACCTTNTCTCCCGCCAAGATTTAAACCGACCCCCAAGATGGCCGAATCTCCCGCCAGAACTCCTGCAGCAGGCACGTCAACCCCAGTAAACTGAAACCTAAGCGGGAAACCGAAACCCGTCCTACCGACTTTCCTCACCCCCCAGCAGTACCCAATAAAACCCTGCCACGACTCTCCAAGACAGACTTTCTCCCACCCCCAGCGGTGCCCAATAAAAACCCTCGCTGCCCTGCCCTGGGCGCGACTTCCCCGACTCCCCACTCCAGAGTCGCGGAGCCTCGCCTGAGGGTGCACACAAGGACACCCTCGTTCTCTGCCCTGGGCGTGACTTCCCCNGGGCGCGACTTCCCCGACTCCCCACTCCAGAGTCGCGGAGCCTCGCCTGAGGGTGCACACAAGGACACCCTCATTCTCTGCCCTGGGCGTGACTTCCCCGACTCAGCGCTCTTTCCTGAGTCGCGGAACCTCGCCCGAGGGTGTTTGCAATAAAGTTCATCCTCTGGACCACCTTTGCCTTTGCGGTCTTGATTTCATTAGCGACGAGAAAAACCTAACAAAGACAATGTACCTAATATTCCTTACAAGAATTATCCTAGTTGTCCAACATATAAGAAATTACAAGTCATACAAAGAAGTAGAAAAATGTGACTCATAATAAAGAAAGACAAGCATTCAATATAAAGACACCAAGAGATGACCCAGATGTAGGAATGAGTAGACAGGATTTTAAAATAGTTATTTTAAATATGTTCAAGGACTTAGAGGAAAATATGGACATATGCTTGAACAGATGGAAAAATTTTGCCATACATAGAAAAAATTAAGAAAACCAGTTCTACTACTGCAAAGTAATACATTTAAAATTAAAAATTCACCAGATGGGCTTAAGAGCATATTGGACACTAAAGAATAGAGAATCAGTGAATTTGAAGACAGATCAATAGAAATTATCCAACTTAAAGAACATAGATAAAAGTATTAGCAAAATAAAATAGAGCCTCAATGGAGAGAGTCTTAATAATACCAATGGTCTAGCACAGGTAACTGTTGGAAGAAAAAAGAAAGAACAGGGCAGAAAAATATTTAAAGAAATAATAGCTGAATATTTTCCAATTTGATGAAAAACATCTACCTACAGATCCAGGAAGCTCAGGAACCAGAAGCAGATAAATACAAAGAAAATTACAACTAGCCCCAGGATGTCAAACTGCTGAAAACCAAAGATACAAAGATAATTGTACAAGCAGTCAGAGAAAAACAAAGACATTACCTTCAAAGGAACAAGGATTCAAACTGCAGCTGACTTTTCATCAGAAACAATGAAGACTGAACTACAATAAAACAGCTGTCTTTACACTTTTTTGGGGGGTGGAGTGGGGAAGAAACCCTGTAACCCTTGTAAACCCATAATTCTATACTCAGTGAATATATCCTTCAAAAGCGGAGGTGAAAGACAGACATGTGCAGAACAGATAAAACCTAAGAAGATCCATTTTCAGCAAACCTGTGCTATGACAAGGTCTTTCTGCAGGCTGAAGGAAAACAATACCGGTTCAAAACTCACGATACAGGAAGCGAAGAAGAGCACTGCGAATGGTAAATATGTGAGTCAATACAAAATACAACCTTCCTTTCTTAATTTCATTAAAAGAAAACTTTGTAAAGGTAAAATGATATCTTTATGCTGCACGGTTTATAATGCATATAGAAGTAAAATATAGGACACAACACACAAGGACAAGAGGATAAATGTAATTATATCATCAAAAATTTCTTACATTGTACATGAAGTATATAGTATAAGTTCTGAGAACACTGATAAATTCAAAATGTGCAGTGTGATTCTCAGGGCAATGATTTAAGAATACAAAGGGGTAAAGCTAAAAATTTTGATTAACAGTAAATTAATCTAAATATCAAGGAAAACAAAGAAAGGAGAAAAAAAGATGGGACAAATAGAAAACAAATGGTTTTCCTCAACTCAATCACTTAAAAGGCACATTAAACTGAAATTGACAAAATGCTCTAATTAAAAAGCAGAGACTGACAGATTGAAAAAACAAAATCCAACTATAGGCTATCAGAAGGAGACTAATGTAAAAACACAAGAGGTGAAGGTAAAAGGACAGAAAAACATTTACCATGTAAGTAATATGCATTTTAAAAGACTGTATGAATATACTAACAATAATAAAAAACACAGACCTCAAGTCAAGGAGTAACACTGTAGATAAAGGATAATTCATAAGGATAAAAAGGTAGATTTTTCAAAAAGATTAAACAGTTATAAATACTTATGTGCATAATGACACTTCAAAACAATAAGGGAAGAAAGAGGTGATAGAACTAAAGGAGAGACAAACCCAGAATCATAGTTCAATATTTCAATACATCCCTGTCAGTAATTGACAAAAACAGTAAACCAAAAACTAGTAAGAATTTAGGCATTTTGAACACTATCAACTAAAGGGCATTTAAAAAGCATTACATCCAAACCCTGGGTAGCTCAGTCAGTTAAGGAAGTGACTCTTGATTTCAGCTCAGGTCATGACCTCAGGGTTGTGAGATTGAGCCCTGTGCTCAGCATGGAGCCTGCTTAAGATTCTCTCTCTCCCTCTCCCCCTCCCTGCTGCTTGCAAACACCTGTTCTTTCTCTTTCTTTCTAAAAAAGAAAGAAAGNTTCTCTCTCTCCCTCTCCCCCTCCCTGCTGCTTGCAAACACCTGTTCTTTCTCTTTCTTTCTAAAAAAGAAAAAGAAAAAGAAAAAGAAAAAGAAAGAAAAGAAAGAAAGAAAGAAAGAAAGAAAGAAAGAAAGAAAGAAAAGAAAGAAAGAAAATTAAAAAACCATTACATCCAGAAATGTCAGAACTCACATTATTTTTACATGTAAATAGAATCTCTAGAAAGAGCAATTAAAGGCAAAATAAATTTCAAATTGATGAAACATTACAGAGAACATATGAAAATGAAATAAATTAGAAATCAATGTGATTATCTAGAAATTCCTCAATATTTAAAAATTAAAGACAATTGTAAATCTGTTTATCAAAGAAAAATATCACAGAGAAAAATTGAAATCAATGAGTGATAAACATAAAATATATTGAAATGTATGGAATACAGATAAAACAGTGTTTAGAGGGAAATACAAAGCTTTAAATACCTAGAAGAGATAAAAGGCTTAAAGCCCATTATCTAAATTTCTTTTTAAAGAAGCCAAAGTGAAAAAAAAAATTAGACTCCAAATAATTAGATGCATAAAGATAACAAAATTAATGAGATCAAAAATAAAAAGATAAATGTTGTTTATTTAAAAGATTACTACAACTGATAAACCCTTATCAATACTGATAAGGAAAAAAAAGAAAATCGCAAATTGCAAACATCAGAAAGCATGTTAGATCCTGTAGACCCTAATACATAGCAACCGCATACCAGCTCATTTTAAAAACTCAGACGAAACAGACATGAAAAACACAAATGACCAATTTTGATTCAAGAAGAACTAGCATAATTCTGATGCCAAAACCAAAGAATCATTTTTTGAAAAGTTGCAGATCAAAATTCTTCATAAAAATTTTTAATAGACTATCTAAACCCAGTAAGATGTAGAATAAAAGAATCATGAACAAGTAGGGTTTGTTCCAAATACACATTTGGGTAAATAGTTTTAAAAAAATCAATGTAATTCACTTTAAGAGAATAAGAAAAACATATCATCACAATAGACACAAAAAATATTTGACAAAATTAACACCTATATATGATGAAAACTCAGGAACCTGGGCAGAGTACAGCGTTATAAAGGACATCTGCAAAAATGTGAGAGTCCTGGAATAACCAGTATCCACATGTAAGAAAATGAATCTAGACACAAACCTTACACCCTTCATGAAAATTCAAAATGGATCACAGACCTAAATGTAAAATGCAGTACTTGAAATTCTTAGACCACATCATGGGAGAAAACCTAAAGGAACTTGGGTAAGGTGATGACCATTTAGATACAAAAATCAAAGCCATGATCCATGAAAAACAACTGATAATCTGAACTTCATTAAAATTAAAATCTTCTGCTCTGGTAAAGACCATGTCAAGAAAATAAGAAGACAAGCCACAGACTGGGAGAAAATATTTGCAAAAGACACATCTAATAAAGGACTGTTCTCCAAAATATACAAAGAACCCTGAAAACTCAACAATAAGAAAACAACCAGATTTTTTTAAAAAGGGCCAAAGATTTTAACAGACACCTCACCAAAGAAGATATACGGATAGCAAATAAGCATATGGAAAAATGTTGCACATCATTTATATGTCATCAGAGAAATCCAAATTAAAACAGTGAGATACCACTGCACTCCTACTATAACAGCCAACATTCAGGACACTGACAACACCAAACGCTGAAGAAGATGTGGAGCAACAGGAACTCTCATTCATTGCTTCCGGTAATGCAAAATGGTACAGCTACTTTCGAAGACAATTTGGCAGTTTCTTACAAAACTAACATTCTCACAACACCAGCCAGCAAAAACAGTCTTTGGTGTTTACGGAGTTAAGCTGAAAATGTACGTCCACAGAAAAACTTGCCCATGGATGTTTATAGTACCTTTATTCATAACTGTCCTAACATAGAAGGAATCCATTACATTTTTCAATAGGTGAAGGGATAAACTGCGGTACATCCACTCAATAGAATATTATTCAACACTAAAAAGAAATCAAGGGGCACCTGGGTGCCTCAGTCGTTAAGCGTCTGACTCTTGATTTGGACTCAGGTCATGATATCAGGGTCATGAGGTGGAATCATGCATTGGGCTCCATGCTGAGTGTGGAGTCTGCTTAAGATTCTCTCCCTCTGGGGGCGCCTGGGTGGCGCAGTCGTTAAGCGTCTGCCTTTGGCTCAGGGCGTGATCCTGGAGTCGTGGGTGGGATCGAGCCCCACATCAGGCTCCTCCACTAGGAGCCTGCTTCTTCCTATCCCACTCCCCCTGCTTGTGTTCCCTCTCTCACTGGCTGTCTCTCTCTGTCAAATAAATAAATAAAATCTGTAAAAAACAATAAAATANGGATCGAGCCCCACATCAGGCTCCTCCACTAGGAGCCTGCTTCTTCCTATCCCACTCCCCCTGCTTGTGTTCTCTCTCTCACTGGCTGTCTCTCTCTGTCAAATAAATAAATAAAATCTGTAAAAAACAATAAAATAAAAAGAAATCAAATAACTAGCTATGAAAAGGCATGGAGGAAACATAAATGCATGTTACTAAGTGAAAGAAGGCAATCTGCAAAGACTACATACTGTATGATCCCAACCATACAGCATTAAGAAAAAAGGAAACACAATGGAGACAGTAAAAAGATCAGTGGTTGCCAGAGGGTTGGAAACAGGGGAGAGAAGAAAGAACAGATGGAGCAGAGAAGGTGTTTGGGACAATGTAACTAATATGAATTTTGGTATCTGGTTATCTGGTCTATATGCTTATATGGTAAAAAAGATCCTTACTTCTTCTATATCTGAAGATACACTAGATACACTAATATTTACACCAGGGATTTCATTTAAAACACCCTAGATGCATACTTATATATAACTTTTGCAATCAAAATTTAAAGTACAAAAGGACAGCTAACCATGTCAAGATTTGAGGTGACAGCCCCATAGGATTTGATGACCAATGGCTTTCCATCTTTTAGAACTCTAAAAATCACCTGTTATGCAGCAAAGGTTATTTCAGCTATGTACTCAACTGGCTCACAAAAACAAACAAAAAAGAAAATTTTAAAATCTCAATCACACTAAAAAAAGTGACGTAATAGTGGCATATTGAATGCTTTCCCTAAGATGAGAAAGGACTCTCATGATTTCTAGTCAATGTAATACCTGAGTTCCTAGCATGTACATTAAGGCAATAAAAATAAATAATATAGATTGAAAAGAGATAAAAATGTCTTCATTTGTACATGATTTTTTTACACAAAATTCCTAAATATTTTATTAAACTACTACTATCAAACTACAACTACTAAGAGAATTTAATATGGTCACAGGGTACAAGGTTAATATATAAAAAAAATCAACTGTATTTCTCAATACTTGCAGAAAAATAGAAAGTATTTTAATGCCATTAACAATAGTATAAAAAAAAGTCTTCAGAAATATATTTAGGAAAAGATTTGCAAGGCCATTACTCTGAAAAATACAAAAAACTAAGAAATCAAAGAAGCCTAAATAAATGGAGGGTAAAAAGAATGGCTCAGTATTAAGATATATAGATTCAATACAACATAAACTAAAATCCCATCAGGCTTTTTTTTTTTTTAAAGGTAAACTGATAATTTGATTTTGAAATATATCTGACTTCAAATGAGGAGAATAACAAATCAAAACAACGAATTTAGGGAACTCATGATACCTAATTCCAGGATTTATTATAAAGCTACAGTTATCAAGACATTGTTGTATTAATATAAGACAGACAGGAGAACAGAGTCCAGAAAAAATATATTGCCAATTGATCTTTGACAAAAGTGCCATGGTAATTCAATGGAGAAACAATACTCTTTAATAAATTGTGCCAGAACCTGGATATCCATATAAGAAAAAAAGGGGGCTTAAACTTTCCTTACATAACAAAAGAAAAAATAACTTGAAATGGATCATAGATCTAAAGGTAAAATCTAAAATGACAGTGCTATTTAAAAATATAGGGGATAACATTTGCAATCTGGAGTAGGCAAGATTTCTTAGAAAGGACAAAGCAAGTACAAACCCCCAAATTTTGAATTCAATATACTGAACTTGATTAAATTAAGATTTCTTGTTCATCTATTAAGAAAATTACTACATTTCTAAGAAAATGACAAGCTAAGGCTGAGAAAATATTAGCTATATGTATATTTGTGACATATATGACAAACAACTACAGATTATCTAAAGAATTCCAACTCAATAAAAAAGATGAACGATCCAATAAAAAGGGCAAAATACATGAACAGACAATCCACTAAAAAGATATACAAACAACCAAAGCTCGCAACATAAAGTGTTCAACATCATTATTCATCAGAGGAATGAAAATGAAAACTGCAAAGTACCATTATATACCCACCAGAATGGATTCAACTAAGAAGCCTGAAACTACCAAATGTTCATGAGGATGTGGAACAATGGGAGCTCTCGTACACTGATGATGGCAGGATGAAATGGTACAACAACTTTCAGAAATTATCTGCCAATTTTTTTTTTAATAAAGCTCAACATACACCTACCCTCTGACCTCTAATTCCACTCCTAAGTATTTACCCAAAATAAATGGTAACATATGTCCGCAAAAAATGTTGCACGTGGCTTTATTTATATAGACCCAAACTGGAAACACAAAATCTAATGAATACAATCACATATAAAAAAATTGTGTTATATTTATGTAACCGAACAGAACATATATTATTTTTAAAAAAGAGTGAACTGATCATACACACAACAACATGGTTTCATCTTAGAAACATGTTTAGTGAAAGACTACAGACACAAGAGTAGATACTATATAATTCTATTTATGTGAAGCTCAAAAAAGGCAAATCTAATCTATGATGCTATTAATAAGAAAAGCGGTTGTCCAAATGATTTAGAGATTGACCATAAGAGGGTACAAGGTTACTTTCTGGGGTGATGGAAATGTCCTACATCTTCATTAAAGTATTAGTTCTATGGAAATGCTGTTCTTCAAAATTCATCAAATTATACTCATGATACATAGATTTCACTCTTGAAATTTTTACCTAAAAAAAAAAAAAGGTCAGAATGTAGGATATCTTACAAATACTAATTTTTAATGCTAAAGGAGAACGTGAAATTTCATTAGTTTGTGAATGTACCTAGTTAATAATACAGCTCCATTAGGATATGGTACTGCCTCCTCACCAGAAGTGAGTGAGAGAGAGAGAGAGAGAGTGTGTGTGCACGCGCGCGCGCTTGTGATAGAGGGAGAGAGAAAGGGCAGGGGGAGGGGGAAAGAATGGACCAGAAATGACTTTTCTGTTAGATGTATTTGCTAACATCACTGCCTCTCCCCCACATCATTCTTCACTGATACTGTCTAACACTTAAGAAGGAAATAGGGATTTTCTCTGTAGCTGGATCCCAATTCCTATCACTCTTGGTGAATTGCTTAGATTTTTAAGCATCTCTCTCTCTTTGACAAAGAAATGGCTCACCCAAAGCCATGAAGCATTTTCAAACACTAAGCTCCACTTCACTTGAGAAGTCTTTAAGGTCTAAATTGCTCAGTCTATGGCTGAGAAAACTGAAGTCCAGAGAGGATAAGGACTCTAACTGAACCATATAACCTCAAGGTTAAGAATGAAGCACCCCTGTCCAGCTGGCTTAAGGCAGAGCCAACTCCAAATACCAGGCCAGTGAAATTGCTTGAATTTCCATCGAATTCTGCAGAAGTGATGGAAAGTGCTGCACAGAGTGAAAAGGTTCTAAGAAAGGATAGGCACCATGTATTAAGTGAATGCATGCCTTGAGTTCAGGAGGGGTTGAGCACAGTCTGCAAAGTAGTTTGAAAGGGATTTTAAAACTTTTGGATCCTTTTTTCAGGTTTTTATTTTTAAGGATTAGGGACAGTGATATCAGTAAAATTGCAACACAGGAATCTCTAGTACTCATCCCTCCTCCCCAGAAATATCAATTTGAACTGTCTGCACAATAAAATACCTTCATAGGAGCCAAAGATTTCAGGTGAGAGATTATAGCACCTGGTGAAGTTCAAAAACAAGCACATTGAAGAGGGTAGAAAAGATAGATTGAACCTACCCACATCACCCGTCTCCCATGCCCAGGCAGAACCACACACAGAGACACACTCTCCCTATGGAAGAAGGAGAGTGAAGTCAGAACTCAATGTCACCATGGATCTCACAGCTAGCCCACCTCAGCAAGAGGCCAGCTCCTACAGCCGCAGGTGGTATCATACGAGCTCCCACAAACCCAGGACCCCAGCTCATCCCTCTAACTGTGGGCTCCTGCAGCCCCAGGTGGCTGATCGAACTGAAGAATTCAATAAAGAGCTTCAACAGAAAACTCAACCAATAAGAAGAACTAATGAACAAGAAAACGAGTCATTTGAAATCATCCACTCACAGGAACAAAAAGAAAAAAAGATGAATAAAGAAAGCCTATGTGATTACAGGATAACATTAAAAGAAACAATTTCTGCATTACTGGAGTCCCAAAAAAGGAAGATCAGGAGAGAGAAGCAGAGAACTTATTTAAGAAATGATGGCTGTGAACTTCCCAAATCTGGGGAGAAATTCAGACTTCCAAGTTATTGAAGCTTATATGTCACCCCAAAATACCAACCTAAAATGATCTTCTCCAAGACACATTATAATAAAACTGTCCGAAAACAAAGACAAAAAGAATTTTAAAAAACAGTAAGAGAAAAAGAATTTCTCACATGTAAGGATACCCCCTCTTAAGGCTACAAGCAGATTTCTCTTTCAAGTAGAAATCTTGCAGGCCAAGAGGAAATGGAATGATACAGTCAAAGTACTGGAAAAAAGATACACACACGCACGCACGCACCCTGCCAACCAAGAATGCTTTACCCAGCAAATCGATCTTTCAGGAATGAGGAAAGATGAAAACTTTTCCAAATAAACAAAAGCTATGGCATAGTTCAGGCTGCCTTACAAAATGCTCAAAGATCTTCAAGCTGAAATAAAAGCATAGCAATTAATAACATGAAAACATATAAAAATATCAAGCACAATGTTAAAGGTAAGTATATAATCAAATTCAGAGTACTCTAATGTAGTAATATGGTAGTGTGTTAATCACCTAACTCTAGTATAAAGGTTTAAAGTACAAAAGTATTAAAAAGAACAAAAGCTACAATTGTTAGTGAATACACAATGTAAAAACAAGTAAATTATGATATTAAAAGAGTAAAATACAGGAAGGGAAATAAAAGGGTAGAATTTTTGTATGTGATTACAGTTGAGTTGTTACCAGCTTAAAACAGACTGTTGCATTTATGTTCTATGTAAGTCTCGTAGTAACTGCAAAGGAAAAGCCTAAAGTATACACATAAAAGATAGAGATGAACTATAATCAGAAAACAATTAGACGGCATTATTAGTATTTACCCATCAATAATTACTTTAAATGTAAACTGATTAAATTATCCAATCAAAAGCATAAAGTAGCTGAATGGATTAAGAGAACAAGCCTCAACTCTATCTTGCCTATAAGAGACTCACATCAGTTCTAAGAACACACGTAGGCTCAAAGTAAAGGGATGGAAGAAGACAGTCCATGTGAACAGAAAACAAAAGAGAGCAATGGTAGCTACAATTTTATCAAACAAAAATAGACTCTAAGTCAAAAACTGTAACAAGAGTTTTATATGATGATAAAGGAGTCAATTCATCAAGAGGTTATAACATTGCAAATGTACACGCATCCAACACTGAAGCAACAAAATATATTAAGCAAATATTAAAAGATCTGAAGGCAGAAATAGACAGCAATGCAATACTAATATGGGACGTCATTATCCACTTTTAACAATGGATGGATCATACAGATAGAAAATCAACAAAGAAACATGGGATTGAACTGTACCTTAGATTAACTGGACCTAGCAGACATATGCAGAACATTCCACCCAAAAGAACAATGCAAATTCTTCTCAAGCAACACAGAACAATCTCCAGAATAAATCACATTAGTTCAACAAAACAAGCTTTAACAAACATAACATCAAAATCACACCAAGTGGGTGTGTGCCTGGGTGGCTCAGTCGGTTTAGTGTCTGCCTCCAGCTCAGGTCATTATCTCAGGGTCCTGGGATTGAGTTCCACATCAGGCTCCTTGCTCAATGGTGAGTCTGCTTCTCCCATTCCCTCCTGTGATCCTTCTCACTCTTGCTCTCTCTCAAATAGATAAGTAATATCTTTAAAAAAAAAAAATCACACCAAGTATCTTTCCTAACCACAATGGTATGAATCTCAAAATCAATAACAGAAGGAAAAATGGAAAATTCAGAAACGTGTGGATGTTAACATACTCCTGAATGCACAATGAGTCAAAGAAGAAATCAAAAGAAAAATTTAAAAAATATAATGAAAGAAATGAAATGGAAACACAACATGCCAGTACTTATGGGATGCAGAAGTCCTACGTGATGAATACCTACATTAAGGAAAAAGAAAGATCACACACAACCTAACTTTATAGCTCAAGGAGCTAGAAAAAGAAGAAAAAGCAAAGTCCAAAATAAGCTGAAGAAAGAAAATAAAGATAAGGCATAAGTTAACATAACAGACCAGAAAAAAAAAAAATAGAAAAGACCAATGAAACTAAGAGCTGGTTTTTGGAAAGGATAAAATTGAAAGGAGAGAGAAAAGCCTCAAATACATAAAATCAAAAATGAAAGAAGAGACATTACAATTGACACAACAGAAATACAAATCACCATGAGATTACTACGAACAATTATATGCGAAAAAGTTGGATAACCTAACAGAAATGGATCCATTTCTACGACATACAAACTACCAAGAGTTAAACATAAAGAAACAAAATTTGAACAGATCAATTATGAGAAAGGAGACTGAAACTGTTATCAAAAACATACCAAAGAAAAGTCTTGGACCAAAAGACTTTACTGGTGAATTCTATCAAAGATTTAAAGAATTAACAGCAATTTTCCCCAAATTGTTCCAAAAAAGAGGAGAGAACACATTCAACCTCATTTTACTAGACCACCATCACACTGAGTCAAAAGCCAGAAAAGAATACTACAAGAAAACTACAAACCAATATCCTTGAATATAAATGCAAAACTGCTCAACAAAATACTAGCAAATAGAATTCAACAATACATTGAGAGGATTATACACCCTGATCAAGTGGAATTTACTCCAGGGATTCACAGATGGCTTCACATACACAAATCAATAAATGTGATACAGCACATTAATAGAATAAAAGATTAAATTCATATGATCTTCTTAATAGATGCAGAAGAAATATTTGGCAAAATTCAATAACCTTTCATGATAAAAACTCTCAAAAAACTAAGTATGGAAGAAATGCACCTCAACATAATAGAAGCCTTAAATGACAAACCCACAGCTAACATCGTACTCACCAAAAGTCAAAAGCTTTGCTACTAAGATCAGGAAAAGCAGATCAAGATGTCCATTCTCTCCACTCCTTTTCAGTGTAGTACTGGAAATCCTAGCCAGAGCAATGAGGCAAGAAAAAGAAATAAAAGGCAACTAAATTGGAAACAAAAAAGTAAAATTGTCTGTTTGCAGAGGATACGATCTTATACACAGAAAACCTTAGAGACTCCATAGAAAGACCTGTTACATGTATTAAATGAATTTAGTAAAGTAGAGGCTACAAAATCAACATACAAAAACCAGTTGCTTCTATACACTAGTGAGGAACCTCTAAAGAAGAAATAAAGAAAATGATCCCATTTACAAGCATCAAAAACAATATTTAGGAATAAATTTAACCAAGGAGGTAAGAGGTCTATACACTGAAAATTGGAAGATATTAATGACAAAAATGGAAGACAGAAATAAACAGAAAGATAGTAAATGCTCATGGATTAGAAGAATATTGTTAAAATAGCCACACTACCCAAAGCCATCTATGGATGCAATGCAATTCTATCGAAATTCTAATGGCATTTTTCACAAAAAGAGAACAATCCTAAATTTTTATGGTAACACAAAAGAACCTCAAGTGATCCAGGTAAAATAGAATCAAGCTGGAGGCAACATAATTCCCAATTTTAAACTTTATTACAATGCTCTAGTCATCAAAACAGTATGGTATTAGTTATAAAAGCAGACACTTAAACCAGTGGAACAGAATAAACAGCCCAGAAATAGGCCCATGTATATACAGTCAACTAATATTTGACAAAGAAGCCAAGAATACTCAGTGGAAAAAAAATAAATGGTGCTGGGAAAGTTGGATATTCACATGTACAAGAATGAAATTAGACCCCTATCTTCTACCACTTAAAAAAATCAGCTCTGGTTTAAAGACTTAAATGTAAAATCTGAAACTGAAAAACTACTGGAAAAAACCACAGTGGAAAAAGCTCCTTGACACTGTTCTTAGCAAGGACTTTTTTTTTTTGGCTAGGACACCACAAATGCAAGCAGTGAAAGCAAACAAACAAGTGGAAATTCATCAAACTAACAAGCGTCTGCACAACAAAACAATCATTAAAATGAAAAGACAACCTATGGAACGGGAGAAAATACTTGCAAACCATCTGATAAGGGGTTAATCTCCAAAATATATAAGGAATCCACACAGCTCAATTGAAAAAAAAAATCCAATTAAAAAATGAGCAAAGGACTAGGAAAGCAGAATATGTCCCTCCCATGCCAAGCCCCCGAGACTGCGTGTTGGGCACTGCTTATAAGGACACTGCTTATAAGTACAGGAGAATGAGGTGAGCCCCAAGCCAGGTATCAGCTTGAAGAATCTGGCAGGACCAGATTGGAGTGCGCTTTCTTGGATGTTTATAAGTGACCAGAAAGCTCCGTGTTATCATTAACTCAAGTTATCATTAAAAGAGCAATTCAACATAGCCTGGGAGAAGGCTGTGAGTAGAGAAAAATGAAACCATTTCATCTATGTACCCAGTCCTGTTCACCTCAAACAACCAGTTTATGTTATGAAGAAATCATTTTCTTGGTTTTCTTCTTAAAAGGGGGGAGGGGAGGAGAGGAGGGGAAATACCCAAACCCACAGAGGATCTAGAAATTGGCATGATGGAAAGACGCTAAAGACACACAGGTTCTAATGATACTTCTATACGGACAATCACCTACTAACCCTCTAGCCAGAGCTGATGTCCTCAGTGCCTGACTGTTATATCCGACAGTCTACTGGACATCTCATTCTAGTGTTTTTTAAGCTCCCCACAGTCAAAATATTTAAGATTGAAATTGTAGTCACCTACCCTCACCTCACATTCTCCTCCTATGTTCTCAGTTGATCCAAGCAGCATAGTTCCTGTGCCCTTCTGGTCTTCATTAGCTCTCACCTGGCCTGCTGCTTCCCCTATACCCCCTCCTCCCAGCTCTCCTCTCAGAGTCATCGCAGAGTCATGCTGCTGTCACACTGACACTTCCAAAAGGCAAACAGGATTACATCATATCCCCAACTACAATCCTTCAAAAACTTCCTGGTGCCTTCCTCAGTATGAAAGGTCCTTGAAGATATGGGTCACACGCACCTCCCCAGCTGTATCTCCCACATGTCTTCGCATGCTGCCCTAGTCCCATCATGCTGTCTGGAACCCCATGACCTCTCCTGAGTTACTTTCCTGCATGCTGCTCTGTCTCTCCCAAGTCCTCTCATAATATTTCATCTGAGTTACTCCAACTCATCTTCCGAAACTCTGAGCAAAAATCAACACATCTCAGAAACCCAGTTGAGCGAAGGGGCCATTCTCACTACATTATGGTGTTTCCTAAGAAGAAACTACTAAAGGGCAGCTCCTTAGAAGACTAGACCGACCATCGAGAGCCTAATCTCATTCAGGTTAGCACACCATACGCTGTCCAGAGTGTCTTGTACACAGAAGGTGCTCAACGTTAGCTGAAAACAAAGACATGAATGAACCAATGATGATACGGACTCTGTCAAGCAGTTCTTCCCGAAAATTCTGAAATGTAATATCTGAGGCAATCATCATACAGCAAGGTCAGCTTTGAATCTTGCCTATGGCTTTACACAAGTCACATGAATTTTTTATGCTCCCCTGTCTCCAACGTCATATAGAGAGATTGGTTAAATAACCTCAATTATTTTCAATTCTAAAGTTCTACGGTGCTAGGATTCTGAGAATCAATAAGGAATCAAAAGCAGGATTTTAGCTGGACAGAAGAAAGAACCCCTCAAGGAAGAAAATGAAGATTTTCTGCTCCCAGAGTTTTCAAGAGAAAACCAAACCACCACCAGCTCTAAAAGGTATAATCACGCCCCCAAAATGAGGAAACATGCAAGATGATTTTTAAATTTTATGTCCTTTCCCACTTTGAAATTTGAGGATACAGACATTAAAGGCACAGGTAGAAGTTCCCCATTACGGAAGACCTGGGAAAACGTTCTCGCTGCCAACTCGGCACCAGGATCCAGCTTCCTCACTTGAGCTGCTTTTAGGACAGAATCAAAACCATCATTGAAGGCAGGAAGACGTGTCAAAGTGAGAGGACTCTGCCCTGACAACAACCCAGCAACCCAGAGTATCTAGAATTTGTCTGCTCTAGGAAGGTCTGGAGACTATAATCTCCGCTCCTTGGGCTGTATAATAATGCTGAGATCTTAGGGTTCTTTGCACTGACTAGAAGCTAAAAAAGTTAGCCGCTGAAGCAGGATGACGCTTGCCTAAGTGGTCACAGTTTGCATTCGCAATCCAGATGTACATCGACCTTCAAGTTAAAATATACTAAGACTTAAAAACTGCCCAGTCACTCTACCCAGTCATCCTCAGGAAGCAGTGTACCAAGAGCCAATAAGCAAAATGAAAAGCACTAAAGAAAAAAGGAATTCCTTGGCCTATAACCTTGCAACCCAATCCGTGCATATTCCTGGGAATAATTCTACATTTACACCCAAAAGCTTAAGAAAAAAAATTAAAAAATTAATGGGTTTCTAAATTTACCTATAAGAGTATAAGAAGGGGAGGTGCCCTATATCTATTTCATATAGTGTGAAATTGTCTCCAAGCTATCAATCTCACTCAAGTGATTAAGTGTGAAATATTTTTCCTGAACCAAATTTAAAGCAAACCCTTACAGAGGATGAGGAAACATGAGGCTAGCCCACAAGATCTTAATTTTTCCGTCTCACTGAATCTGTATTTTCTCCTAAATTGCAAAACTAGACCTACAAACGATACCGAAACCAGAGGACAGATTTACTCAGAAGGTTCATGATGAACTTTTGCCTCCTGTTTCACAGAAAGGACAACCAACTTATATTTTGTTTGCTATCAAGTGAATTGTGCTCCCCCCCCCAAATTCTTATGTTGAAACCTTAACCACTAATGTGATGGTATCTGAAGATGAGGCCTGTAGGAGATAATAAGGTTTAGATGAGGTCATAAGGGTTGGGCACTCACCGTGGAATTAGTGCCCTAATAAAAAGAGCCATCAGAGAGCTGGCTTCATGTCCCTCCCCGCTGCCTGCATGTACAACTCCAAGGGAAGGCCGCGTGAAGACATGGCGAGAAAGCAGCCATCTGCAATCCAAGGACAGAGATTTCACCAGACTCCTAACCTTGCTAGCACCTTGGTCTTGGACTTCCAGTCTCCTGAAATGTTGAGAAATAAATTCCTCTTCCTTAAGCCACCTCATCTGTGGTGTTTTGTTTTGGCAGCCCAGCCTGAGACACAGATGATGCTTCAAAGGCTGTGATGGGTAAGGACTTATATCAATGCGGCTGAGCTGTTTTTGATGATGTCTGATCAAACACTAGCCTAGATGCTTCTATGAAGGTATTTATGGATGTGATTAATCTTTATAATCAATAAACTTTACGTAAAGCAGATTATCCTCCACAATGTGGATCCAATCAGTTGAGGGCCCTAAGAACAAAGACTGGTTTCGCAATAAAGCAGCAATTGTGCCTCAAAACTACAAAATAAACTTTGCCTGAGTTTCCAGCCTGCTAGCCTGCCCACATTTCAGACTCAAACTCACAACATTACCTAAATTTCCAGCCTGCTGATCAGCTCTATAAACTTCAGACTTGCCACCCCTCCCCAAATGTTCCTTAAAATAAATACTATATTTTTCTGTTTGTGCATAGATAGAACACACACATATATAGTACATGCACACACACACATACATACATGCTCTTTGTAGAACCCTGCCTAATATACAAGCTAAGAAAAATGACAGAATGCAAACATGCAATAAATAATCAATGATGGGGTAGAGTAGGGGGAGGAAACAAGGAGAAAGAAAACAACACACAGATCTTTTCCAAGTTACCCACAAGGGTTGGGGTAATTTACAGAGCTTACTAAAGTACAGGATAGTATTTTAGACTTATCAACTGATTTGATTGATAAGTCTATGATAGTTAAATTAAAACTTAGTATTACCTACTCTGATCACGTTTACTTTAATTAACATGTGTTTTACTTAGAGATAATAATGGCCCAGTTTTCTCACTTGCATAGTTTTCAGTTCATTCACTACTTACCATCAGACACCCCATATGCCTGACAAAGGCTCTCCCCCCTCCAATAAGCAAATATCAGATAGTTTGTCAACTCCACTGCCCGCCCCCCCCACGGAGTCCTCCTTCACCATTACCTCCCAGTCACCCTACTCCTAGAGCCAGTTCCATGACACAGCCGTCATCATCCTAGGACTGCCCTTCTCCTTTCTCCAGCATGGCATTGTCTTTTTTCTGGAAGCCACGTCCTCCTCTTCCTTGATTTAGCCATTCATTTAATGGGTTTTTAAAAAGTTTTTACTTATTTGAGAGACAGAGAGTGAGAGAGAGAAAGAAAGAGGACACAAGCAGGGGGAGGGGCAGAAAGAGGGAGAAACAGATTTCCAGTTGAGCAAGGAGCCCAACATGGGGCATGATGCCAGGACCTTGAAATCATGACCTGAGCCGAAGGCAAATGCTTAACCAACTGAGCCACCCAGGCGCCCATTATCCATTCATTTTGTTGAAGGACATCCTCTAGTAACTTTCCAAGGAATATGAGATGGAAGGTATATTTTAAAATACTTTCATTTCTGAAAATATTTTTTTATTTCACCCTTGACTGATCACTTGCTTGAGTATAAGATACCAAGTCAAAGACAATCCCCCCTCTATTTTAAAGGCACTGTTCTTTTGTGTTCTAGAATCTAGTGTTGTTCCTGACAAGTCTGACTCCAATTCCTTTCTGTTTCTTTCTTTTCCCTTCCCGGTTATGGAATTCCATGGTGGTTTTCTTTGGTCTAGGTTTTACCCCCATAGACTAGGGCACCCCAGGTGCCCTTTACAAGTACACACATCTTTCTGCATTTTGATGTGTTCAAAAAACACAGGTCTTTAGATTTTTAAAAAATGCTTCTATGTTGATTTCCTGCCCTCTTTTTTGTGGTGTCTTTCTAGAATATTGGATTTGACCCTCACAAACAGATCTATTTTCCTATCTTTCATCTCCTATTTTCCATGTTTTTCTTTTTATTTGCTTTTGAGGAGAGTTATCTTCCAAATCTCCCTTTTATTTTGGCTAAGTATATATTTAAGAGACTTACCTATTCCTTAATTGTTCCTTTCTCACAGGATTCTTTTAATTCATAAATGCAGCACCACCCCAAATCTCTTTAGGAATATCAAATACGGTTATTTTGACATCTTCTCAATTTCCTATATTTCCTTCCCCCCCCCAATTTGTTCCTATCAGTGTTTCTCCCACGTTGAAAGCTTTCCTCTAATGCTCTGTAATCTTCGCCTGCATCAGCACATTTACAAGTTGAGGCACTAAAAGTCTCTGTGGACAGTTGAAATGTATGGGCTGGGTACTTTGCCTTGGAGCCTTCAATGAAGAGCAATCAGCCAGAGAGAAGTTTTCTGTGTGTTTGTTTGAGAGGCTCTCAAATATAAGGATCTGGAAATCTTTTCATCCAGGAGTCATTCTGTTTCTCAAGACACTAATTTTCTACTCTCCTGCCTCAGGAGCACCTACCCTGTAGATTTACTGTCTCCACGTCATCAGTCCTGTCACTTATCTTTGCCCTCTGCCTTGTACGTGATATCCCTCCGTGTGGAGCTTCCCAGTTAAGGGCTAGGGGAAAGGGATGGGAGGCTGGTGAGTGAGGATCACGTGACTGTGTCAGGTGGCGAGGCAGCCAAGGAGCCAAAACCAACCTGTTCCTTAAGAACCTTCTGAATAAATGTATTCTGGCAGTTTTCAAACCAAGTTCACTGCCACTTTCTGTGGTACCCGCTACTTCCAAAGCCGTTAGAGGCTATACACGTTGGATCTACTCGGTTTTGGTCAGTATACCCCTCTGACAGATGGTGGGCGGTAGCTTCCTTTGTTTTGCTAAGTTGGTTTCCACTCCTCTTGCTGCATTTGACCTTGCTAAACTTTATTAAAGTCTATCACCCACTGGTGCCCATTTTCTTTAGCCTTGGGGATCAATGCCACTTCATGAGTTTACTATTTTTGGTAGTATTGGGGGGGAAGAGGGAAAGGAGGAAAAAAGTGGTCAATTTGTTGTACTAAACTATGTTCAAAGCCCTGGACCATCTTAGTCTCACAACCTATTTGGAAATGAACACCACCAACTGGCCGCTATCCCGACGCCTCATAGCTTTCCACCAGGGCTCTTTCTCTAGGCAGAAACTGGAAGAAGCCAGGAGGGAAGCTTCTTCCAAATGGTGCAAAACCTGAACCTCTACCCTTCACCTCAACAATGTCGTCATTGGCCAGACAGCAAGGACCGAGCCAGGGAGGGTCTGCCACTGACGGAAGAGCCCAGATCTGATCTATTTCTGCCCCTGAGCATATGGTCTTTATGCCGTATCTGAAGCAGCCCAGCCCTTGACCTGATCTGCGGCTCCCCTCCTTCCCAGACACAGAGGAGACCCTGCCCTTGTCTCTGTGCCTAACCTCCCATCAGGCACGGAGAGCTCCAGCAACAGAGACCTCCTAATTAGTACAAACTTTTGGGATAGAACGATGGATTGGGAGCAGCCTGAAAGCGAGAGGAAAAAACCTAAAGGACTTAATACCCCTGGCCTGTTTCTTTATAAGACAACCTTCAGCATCTCTGCCCTGAAACTCACCCACATACCTCTGATACCTGCAGGGCAGTGTTTGCGGATCGAAAGCAAAAGGCGCCATAAACCAGGGCAGGGAGCAGCTGTGGCTCATATACAGCGCCTCCCACACTCCCGTTAACACTCCTGCCGTCTTGGCATCTGAGCCCGGCCAGCCCAGCCAGTGATACCGGTCTGCTCCTCTCCACTACAGCACAGTTGCTGCACGCGATCCTGTGCTTTGCCTAATCACACACAGGATCTACCAACTCTCCCACTGTGCTCTGTCCAGTAGTAATTCGTTACTCCAATTATTCGTATCTCTACTGAGCACCAGTTCTTGGCCAAAATCTATAGCTCCTCAGAACTGACCTAGATCTGACCCAAATCTGACTCTAGCCTCATAACTCCAGTTTAGGAAATCCTGCAGGAGAGGTGAGGGAATGTACTAGTAATAGATTACACACTGGAGCTGGACAGACTTGGGTCAATGAGCTCTGCCACTCATTAGCTGTGGGATGCTGGGCAAGTCACTGCATCTCCTTGACCTATTTCCTCATCTGCAAATGGAAAGAACAATAAATTCTAATTCAGAAAGTTGTGAGGATTCGAGGAAATAATATAGCAACTATCAATTAACAGAGCACATGAAACAGAATAAGCATGTGATACATATTAATCCACCCCATCAAAGCTGACTGAAATAGTAGCAAATTCAGTGATTTTCCCATGGTGGGCTGCATAGACTATCTGAGAAGCATCACATGGACCCTGCTTGTCTTGAGTTCCTAAGTTAATCACCTTTATCTTTAGTGCTAATTTCTGGATGCTTCTAAATCCCTTTACCTTCAAATACACAAAGCAAGCCAATCTTTTGGACCCACTACAATATGAAATGCGCGTTAAAATAGCAAAAATATAAAAATGGGAGGTTATTAGTTATTTTGAACTTGTAAAAATCACTACAAAAATAACTCCTCCAGGTTTAACAGTTCTTGATTTAAATGGAAAATCAACTATTCAGGGGTATACAGTAATTGACATAATACTGCAGGTATCCACAAAGTATCTATTACTTTTCATCCCAGGTGTTTAAATGGGATGTAGGATACTATTCCGTTCAAAGCTTTTTTTGTTCTTTGGTATTTCATGATCACATTTTCTTTGGAAATCTGAATAATAGCAACATTCTACCCAATTACCCAGAACTTTTAAAAAAAATCAGTCTTCAAAGATACCTTATGAATTAATAGGAGCATGAACTTTTTTTTAGATATTGTTATTTGCTATTAAATTATAAAATTATATGAATACTTAAGAAAATGGTGCTAATTCTAATTCTCCCACAATTCCTAAAGTTGGCAATTTCCAATCACTAGGATAAATCTTCAAAACTTTCTGGATCCTATCTATACTAATTAGTATAACAGAAAGGTGCAAATCAGTCAATCTGGATTGACATAAATACATGTATACATTCACCGGCCAAGAGCTTCGTAATTCCTGCAATGGAATGAAAACAGCTGGGGCATACATGACAGGCTATTTCTGCACAAAATGAAACCGCCACTCACTTAGCCTGACAATGCACTACTATGAGAAAGCATTTAGCAGACAAGATTCCTAACAGCATTCCAACTGACAGATATGCATACCCCATGTTGAGCATAAAATAAAAATCACCAGCAAAGCTAATATGCAAGGAAAATATAATAGTGCTGTTTATGGTAATGGATCATCAGAGAAAATCCAAGGGAATGAATGGGTGTTAACTCCCATCTTGTGCCCCAATCAGCCTAACATTTGCATATCCTCACTTAAAAAAAAAAAAAAAAAGTAACAGCTTTCTATCCTGGTTGCTTTTTAGCCAGGGGAAGGAGGGGAATAGCCTCAATTAAACACAAGGGGACTTTCAATCACACGCTTAAATTATGAAAACTGAATGTGACCCTGGGGATAGGAGCTGGTGAGAGGAAGTGCCACATTCTTTCTCCGGAGAGCACTCTTAATGATGGATTTGATGAATCATCAATACGTATTAGCTAAGGCAGATTTACTGTGACTGTAAGGAGGCTCAAGCTTTAGGACTCCCACTTGCACGGGACTCTTCCAACAGCTTGGGAGGATCTCTAGCAGTGTGATCTTCAGGCTTCCGTCTCCGTAAAACCTGCACGAATGAGATATATTACCACTACCATCAAGACTGTTTCCCTCCCTTCCTCTCTCCTCCAAGTGTTCCTTCTCCATACACCCTGCCAGGTGGTGTGGTAACGTCTACAGGCATCTGGAACACGCTAAGGAGCAGCTGAGTTGGGAGTACATGAGGTTGGGATTTGGTAAGATACACTTGTAAGTTTCTATGCGAGGTAAGTTATTGCTAGGTGTCCTGGTGGGGAAATGGCTTCCAGGAATGCTCCTGTCCTAATTTCCCCTGCATCATGACCCACAGATACAGGGCGAGAGATGGCTAAATAAACTGCCCAGGACCGAAAGGGAAATAGAGTGGGGAAGGAGAAAACAAAGCTGAAATAAATGTGCAGAGCCAGGAATCAGTTTATGGAAAAGTCTCCAAATCTTACAGAAAGGTATTTACAGTGAAAGAAACTTGACTGAGTTTCCAATTTGACAGCAATGCTAAAAAAATGTATATGACGTTATTAATAGACCATAAAATTCTTCTCAACTAGCAATAAAAAGCAAAGTCCAATCAACCCTGAGAGAGGGAAAACAATTATCTTTCTAATCTCTCCATAGAAAATATTACAAAAATCAGGACGTGTGGGTGGCTCAGTTGGTTAAGCAACTGCCTCTTGATTTTGGCTCAGGTCATGATCTCAGGGTCATGAGACCAAGCCCCTTGTGGGGCCTCCCGCTGGGTGTGGAGCCTGCTTGAGATTCTCTCTCTAGCACCCTCTACCCCCTCCACTTGCATTCTCACTTTCTAAAGAAGAAAAAAAAATTACAAAAATCACTATTGTACGAAGTGATCAAAAACCACGCAGCCAAAACTAGTTTTTCAGACAACAGACACTGGAGGCATTTAATTAACATATTACATACTTTTTCTGGATATTCTATGTTAATGGTATTTCTCACTTTTTAAGAAATGTGTAACTTGCTGTGATTTCTTTTCTCATTCTAAATATTCCACTCTACCTAATCTTTTGTTTTCCTTTAAGACGTCCTCCAAAATTTTATGTTTTAAGCCCCACGAAACCTAGGTCTGCCTCTGTATATTAGATTCTGGTCTTCAACATTCCATACAGTAAGTGAATAGCACCCCAATGTATATGTGGTAGCCCCAGCAACTTAGAACGTTGACTTAGTATTAGCCTGCAGAGCTCTTCTAAAAATATACAACAACCTAAAATGTTTTAAAAGCAAAATGTAGATTTTCTCTATTTTGTATATCAAGCTTCAAGGGCATCATTTAACCATCACACAGATGTCAGAGAAAGTCTAGGAGATTTATCCTTGAGATGAATTTTAGAAAAATGATTGGCATAGGCTTCCTAAGGCTAGCCAACGTCACACCAGACATCATGAGCCGTTACACCACTGCCCATTTAGGCTTTTTCTCTCAATTATGTTCAAGGAAAAATTCCAGATGTTCCTCAATCCTGGGAGTTCGATAGCGACCAATAGGTTTACATTATAAGTATAATTTGGCGGGGGAGTGGGGAGGTTCTAAATAGCCCTGAATTATACTAAATCTAGCTCTCTACTGTTTCTAATGAAAAATGGGTCTATGTGGTTGCCTTCTGAGGTTAACCTGACGTTTTATGCTTTATGAGGGTTGTGAGCACTCAATAAACTTGCTCGAAAGCCCCCGGGCTCACCCTGGATGCCAGCAGGGCAGAGCCATGTCCCATCTGGTCCCAGTCAGAACGAACGCAAGGGCCTATGCGCTGTGATGAACACACCAATTATCTTTTTGAAGAAGAAACCAGAATGTGCATGGATAAAAACAGGTTAAAATTACTCAGGTATGGACCATATATGAAAAAAGGCGCTTGAAACACCATTCCCAACGGGTTTCATCAATCTTTTCACAGATTTGAGTTTTTGTGTCTAAGAAAAAAAAAAAAGCATCAGAAATAGCAATACTGGTTGTTAACAAGCTCTGCCCAGGGAGCTGGCTTGAATCCTGTTCTGTAGCCTTGGCCAGGGATGGTGAGAACTGGCAGAAGAGTGGGGTCTGGGGGGTGGAGAAGTTATCTCTATTTTTAGGGCCAGCGAAAATTGTTCCGTTTTAGAACAGCTTCCACCTCTCAGTTGGAAATACCACAAACCAAGCCCATGAACATATTTCATGGTCCGTAATTACATACTATACTAGCTCTACATAACATGGTAAAAAAAAAATTGATAAGGCTGTCTTCATGCGTGCAAGCACATGAAGATTCACAAAGTCTCCAAAGATCTTGTTCTCAGGAGGGAATGGGTCTTACAGCTGCTCCCTTTCTCTGCATAAGCGAACATGCCCCACTGCCTGCCCCCACCCCTGACGTTAACGGACTGCCATCTTGTTCTTTCTGTAACAGCAGCAGAGAAGGCTTCATTAACTGCTAATATACTTTAAATGTCCTCATTTGTACAAAGTGCTAATAATCCTTCCTGAGAAGGATATCACTAAGGGTCAGGGCTGTAAGTGGGTGATGACAGCAGGGACAGAGGAGCTTGGTAACGACAGGAATCAGGAAGCTGTTAACCCATGTAAGACTCTGAAAAGCCAAAGCCATGAATGCTAAAGTGTACATTTCAAGGCTTGCTTCCATTCTTTCCATAGAAATCAGGGTTAATCTTTGCCAGTAGCTGTGTTATGAAAACTCTTCTCCACAGAAGAGATTACTCTAGTAAGTGGGTTCCAGCAGAGGCAACTCTGACACTGGCAGCAAAGAGGCGCCAGAAGGAAAGACAGCTTTTCTTTCTACAGCTTGTCCTTCCCCAGTCCATGCCTTCTTTTCCCCCTTTCCTGCTCCCTACTCCTTGGGGTTGCTGGTGGCGTCCATGAGCAATGGCTGCCTCCGCCTCCCCCCAACCACCCTCCACCAATGGCACTCTGGTTACATCACATAGTGGTCTACGCTACGGGAAAAAATAAAGGAGGGGCAGAGGTCACCCTAGGATGAAGAGACTATTATTGTGTCATTTTATATAGGCGGGTCCAGGAAGGCCTCCTTAAAGAGGTGGCATTTCACCAGAGATCTGAATTTATAAGGGCCTCACCATGCAAAGTACCTGTAGGTAGACGACGGAGGGAACAGCACTCGCAAAGGCTCTGAGGCAAATCATACAAGGCGCGACTGAAGAGCAAGAGTGCAAGGATGGGCTGGAGAGGAGGGAGGGGAAGCCGCTGGGAGGGGAGGTCAGAGAGAAACGGGGACCAGATCACAAAAGGCCTGCCTCTGCCGTCCTGTCAGGACCGCTGCTCTCAAACTATAAGAGGGAAGCAGTCAGGAGGGTTTTGCAGAGAAGAGTGACATAAGGACAGGATGGCGCTGGGTGCCATGTGAAGGGTAGTCAGGAGCAAGTGTGCCAGTAGGGACCCCATGAGGATGCGGATGTAATGATCCCGGAGACAGACGATGGCACCTGAGACAGGAGTGCTGGTTGGGGGGACGGGGAGGGAAGTGGGGGAGATTCTCAAGAGGTTTTGAAAGCAGAGCCCATAGGGTTTGCTGGTATCTCGGGTACGAAATTTCAGAGGTTGACAGGGTGGGAGTCATGGGTGACAGGTTCCTGGTCTGGGAAATGAAAAACATGACATTACTATGCAGGAGGACTGATCAGGCAGGGAGAGAAGCGGGTTTTGCGGGGATGAGGGTATTAAAAGTCTGGTTTGGGACATGTTACATTTGAAAACCAACTGGATGGTCAGGAAGCAGATAGAAAAGTCTGGAGGGAGGTTAAGGCTATAGGTAAAATTTGGAAGTCAAGAGCACAGACCTGCTGTAAGGACTGTATACACACGTGAGACCAGATGGAATCACCCAGGGAACGAGGGGGCTCAGAAAAGGGAAGAGCATCAAGGATTCAAACTCTGGGCAGTCCAGGGTTTCAATCTGTAAGTTGGAGGAGATAAAAATAAACTGGGAAAAAGGGCTGAGGAGGAGTCCCTCATAAATCATTCCGTGTGGCCCATTGTAAAAGGGGAACGAATAAGTTCCCGGTTTTCAAGAGCCAAACTCTGCCCTGCGGGAAGGAGGCTGCTCAAGTGTCTATACGGTCCCACTCCTCGCTTTCCGACACAAACCGCGCCCATACACACCGCACTCTCTCGCTCTCAAGAACACACTTTCACACACACCCTCACATCCAGGTCGTACCTGCACAGGACAAGCCCAAATACAGCTCAAGTGCCGACTTCGAAAACGCTAGGGACTCTGCCGGCTAGGGCTCCCTGGAGGCAGGAGGCTCGGAGAGCCTCACTCCACAAATCCAAGAGGCCGGCAGAGTGGGGGAGGGGATCGGGGAACTCACCGTCAACTTCAAGACCCTGTCCTGATGGAATCGCACAGGATGCTTTCCCAAAGGGAACAAAACCCAAAAAGAAAATTATCCTACCTATCCCCAAACATTCTTGCAAGTTTAAAAGGAGAATTTGTATATTAATCAAGTTTTCATACTTAACAGAGCCTAACGCGATCTAGAAACTCTCTTTAGGTGTATATGGAGTGCAAGACAAAGAGGTCCAGGATATCAACGCCCCTCATGCATCAGGACTTCAGCAATCCCTGAGGGCGCTGGGCTGCCTGGAGGAAGTCCGCACTTCTGGATGATACTGCATTTCTGTGTAAGATGTCACAGTGCCCGGGAAAGGTCAAGTTTTACACACTCCAATTAAGTACTTTCCCTTGCTTTGTGCTGCCTGCAGTACTCCTGGTGCTCTTCTGAATTGAGTATTCATTTGGTCCCTGCTGGTCTCTTTGTTAATCAACGCTTTAAGTGGTCTTGAAAAAAAAACGTTCTGAGGCGCCTCTTATTTTCCAAGCAATGTAACTGAAGCGGTCGTTAAGCTTTGCCAAAGTAATGGTGCGATTCAGTGGGGGGAGAAGTGGGCAAACCAAACACCCCGTTTAGAGGCACAGGACTGAGCCGTTACATTTTCTATCTGTGAGCTACGGTGCTGGCATCAATCGGACGGACACTGTGCTGTGCAGCCTGCCTGTGAAGACCCCACTGGAAAGCACAGAACCAAGACGAGACCATGATACCCCGCCTTAACCTTATTTGTAAGGTTAGGGCTGACCCTGCTGTGGTCTCTCACAAATACACTGCTGCCAGTTACCAGATACCACAGAGAATTGAATGGCCCCTTAGCAAGGTGTGGATTGTTTATTGATGGCCCCCCATTGGGGATGAGCATCTCCCAGGGAGGTGAAGACAACTCTTGATTACCTCCGGGCAACTGAGTTACACCAGCTTATTCAGCAGAATCTAATGGCCCAATCCTGGCTTTCTCACATAGGGAAAAAACCTTACAGGACAAGGCAAGTTGAGGAGAAGGCAATTTCATATTTGACTGAAAGAGAGATACACTTCCAGCAATGAGTCACAGGAAAGAGTGAAACAAATCTTTATGAGCCAATCTTATTATTCTGTTGGAAAGAAGTCCCTCAGATATCTGATGCACTCCTTGTCAGACCAAATTTTGTTTAAAAATCCAAAATCAATATTAGGTTAATTCTGAATAACCTACCCTTCAGTTAGGCAAACCTCCATCAAGACGAAAAGAATCAGTTCACCATACGGTAGAGGTCACTGCACAGCTACAGGAAATTAGCTCACAGCTCCACTGACCCACTCAAATCTCTACAATCCCATTCCCCTTCCAGGCATGTGAAACTGCATCCTGACAGTGGAACTGGGCACATGCACAGCTGTCTCCTCTCGGCTTCAATGTACTTCAAGACCCTCTAACACATCGCGGGGCAGATGTTCACGAAATCCATGCTGAATGAGAGAATGGGTAGTTGGTTTCATTAGTTCTTTCCTCGCTGCCAGAGGAGCTCGGGCAGTGGATGCTTTCTGGAAAGGGGGTAAGTGTGAAGGGCCAGCCCATGGCTGGGGTTGGGCCTCGGGGCCAGGGAGTGCAACAGTCTGGGAGTAATAGGGCATATGAAGAGATCTACAAAAATTCATTTCATCCACAACACAATTTGCATCAAGTCACTAGCATTGTCTCTACTTTTCCAATGGCAAATTTATAGCAAGCTTATTCGCATTTCAGCAGATGGTAAGTCAGTCCTTGAGAACAGGGGCTGTGCCGTGCATATGCCATATATCATACCTTGCATATGTTTGATGCTCACTCATTAAATGTTGGGTAAATTGAAGTAAAATGAAGCATCGATTTTGTCAATACAACCCAAATGATCCTACTGGGGTACGATGTACGCAGAATTTCAGATGGCTTAAATGAGATAACTTTTAGCATATGAATTTGGTTAACTGACGTATGAATGTTCAAAATGGCAGCAGGACCATGCCAGAATCACTCTGGATGCAGTAGGATGTACACACAACACTTAGGAAGGAAAGAGGATGAGAACACCGAGCTTACAGACTACCTATCTTGCTGCTCTATTTCTCTCCTCAAAGCTGAGGGTTTCAGTTCCAGCCTAAGAACAGCACCATATGTTTGTACAGCCCTGTGGTTTTCAAAGTGCTATCACAGGTTTCTCCACAATCTCCCTGATGAAGGAGGTTTCATTTAAGAGATAAGAAAGCTACATTTCACAAATTTCCCCAACATCGCCCAGAACAAGACTGATCTGGAGTGGAAATCCAGAGTCCTGATGCCTATTTAAGGATGTGGCAACTTCATCACTACATCAGATGTTCTCTTTTCTTTTTTCTTTTAAGATTTATTTATTTTAGAGAGAGAAAGAGAGAGGGTGGGGGAGAGGGACAGAGGGAAAGGGAGAGAGAGAATCTCAAGCAGACTCCCTGCTGAGCAGAGCCCGTCATGGGGCTCGATCTCACGACCCTGAGATCATGATCTCAGCCAAAATCAAGAGTCGGATGCCTAACTGACTGAGCCACCCAGGTGCTCCCAGATGATGTTCCTTAAGAGATGAAAACAAAACTAGGTATGCACAAGACAGATTTGTACCACTAAGGTGCATGTAAAAAAATTCTTAGTTTTTGTGAAAGCCGGATCTATGAGAAACAGAAATCTAATGAAGATTAGAAACCCTGAAACAGTACACAAAGACTATTCAGGCTAAATGAGATATTCAGCCAACACACTGAATGACTGGAAATGTTTTAAAAATGACACTCATTTATGTCCAAACAACCTCGTCCCAATGCTGAAGTAATACCCCGGCCGGGTACGGCACATATACTTCCAAAGCCGGTGGATTTATAACAACTCCAGGCAACCTCACCCCCAACACAGGCTTCCTGGCAGCAGCACCGAGTGCAGAGATTCCTCGCGTCAGGAACACAACACGATGACGACCGCAGCTCTGTCCTGCTCATCAGGCCACACTGCAGAGCCACAGCACATAGCCACTCCTGCTGGCAGATAAGGACCATGACATGAGAGCAGCTCGAGGAAAATTGGACAAATGTATCGTGTTCATGGAAGCCCAGGTTTGAATAAATTAGTTCCACTGAAGTTTTATTTCAAGCATGACTTCTCACATTACGGGCAGTGGCAAACATCATCTTGAAAAGAACACTGACCAAAAGAAAGATTCCTGTGATTCCTTCTCAGAATCCACCATTATTTATTTATTTTTAAACCACTGCCCCCCACTCCAACCTAATCCCTAGGAAAGCCAAACTCAATCCCTTCTCCAGCAGGAGGCCAAATGGTATTTTGGGGACAGCATGCACTACTGGTCACCTTCTTTTGTCTGTTGCCCTATTTGTCCTTGGTTTTTTGTTTTCTGTGGGGTTTTTTTTCTGTTTTTTGTTTTTTGGGGTTTTTTTGTTCCATACTATCTTTCTAGACTTCAAGATGCATGCTGACTTTCACATTGATATTTCACTGCTTCCCATCAGTCATCCTGTTCTCTGATTCTCTGGTTCCCTTCATATCCTACTTCTCTTATCTTAAATGCTAGCATTTAAACAGGTTTGACCAAGGCAGTATTGAGGAAGTGGGTCCAGATGGATTTGGTGGAGATGATCCAGTTACCAGACTGGCCCCGAAGATGAGTCATGGGAAGTTGAGCATTCAGTGTCCGAAGACACAAGGAGAAATCAGATCCTGTGCCATCATCAGTACCTGAAGAGGCCCAATTTGGCAAGAAGGACGAGGTAGCTTCATGGTGTTTAGTCCATGAAGGGCAGGAGGTCAATGGTGAGGTTTCTAGTCCCTGGAGAGTAGGCTCTAGGAAGACCCAGGAAGGTGACAGAGGATGAGTCATGCAGGCAGGATTTCAGACAATCCCAAGCTCAGAGAGGAGCAGTAAACAGAAACTGAAGGATCGAATGCAGGCTACCGTTCCACGGACATGCAGAGGCCAGGATTGAGCACATCTTTATCAGATGAGGGGGCACAGAAACAGAATTAATTCCACCTCCACCCACCAGTGGACTGGCAGCTCCCAGTGTGCACATTTGCTGTCCTACTCAGGGGGTCAGGGATTGGGTGGGTCTGAGATGCGAGAGGGAGGCCTAGAAGGCATGGCTGGAGGACTGGTACTGGGGACCCCAGGGCCCACCAGCTCTCTTGGGCCTCTCCTATTCTCTACCATCAGATATTAATGCCAATAGGTCAGCCTCTAGGAGCACGAAGGAATGAAGCCATCAGAGCCTGTGATCCAGTCTATAGAAAGTGAGCCTCATCCAAAAACGCAATTGATAATGTACTCTTATGACCCCACGTCCCCCAGTCCCCATTTGTCAATGTTCCTGGCTCTGTTCATCCTGGGTCCGACAGAACCTCAACTGGTTAAGCCCAGCACTGCAGGAAAAAGCCATGACCTAGGTCACTACAAATCCAGGATTCTCCAACCTCACCTGCCTTCGAGGTTGCCCAAACCTTATTTTTATTCTCACTTAGACCCTGAACCACCTGACACGTAGCACTTACTTTAAACTCTCTCAAAGGCCTTAGCTCTAGGTCTTCTCCACCTATTCATTCTTGCAGAGAACTTTCACATTTTACTGAGAAGATCGAGGAAATCCAATTTACAGGGCTCCAAATTTCCTTCCATTCTGCTTCACAATGTCTGTTACCTTGACCTCCCCCCTTGTATCTCAGGAATAAATATCCCCTGTTCTCGCCTGGCCAGACCCAGACCTTGTCTCTCCCCCTCTGGACTTGGCAAAGTCACAACTTTACTCGTTAGTTCTTTTCTCTCATAATTCAACCTCATTTTTTTTTTTTTCTCCTGGCTTCATCCCTGTCTTAATTACGTTCAGGTCTCTCCTGTCCAATGTCCTATTTTCCCTTTTCAACTACCACATTGTTCCATCAAAATTCTGGTATATTCACCAGAATCTATACCAGGATGTCAAGCAGTCAGCCCAGGGACCCCTGTGTCCATTATTCTCGATGGAAAAGGACTCAAGCCAAGGCCAGGCCACAGCCAATGGGGAAGCAGGACAGAAGGCAGCAGTGGTGACAGTACTAAGCACACACACTTCGTCTTCCTGCCCCCACTCACCCCTGCGTCTCTTACCTTCCGGCTTTCGGTAAGATCCTAATGGATAAATCCAGACATTCTCTTATTTTTCATTTTCCTCAGTACCCTCCTTCTGCAAACTCTTCCACTGGCTTCTCTATCACTCCCTTGGCTTCATTCTTCCCCCTCATGGCCACTCCTCCTTGATCTCCTTCCACAGCCACACCTCCTCCCTCACTTCCTCAGCACAGGGGCGCTCCCAGGCCCTGCTCTCCACTCGCTTCTCCCTCCACACACCCCATCCTCAGAACCGATTCACCCCTTCTGTGCCATGCCCATGGCTCCCAGGGCTCCATCTCAAGGGAGAACATCTGACAAATGCTAATGTGTCTATGATTAAAGGATTATAAACCCAAACTTTTTACCTTAGTTGATCTCAAATAAAAGACAGCCCCTCCTCCTGATTTACCTATTTCTGTGGATGGAAAAGACTTCAACTTACCCCATCTTCACTCCCTTTTCCTTCCCCTCCAGCAGTAGCTGATATGCAGAAGTTTGACACCCATGGCATCTTTTGTATCCATCCTCTCCTTCGTGTCAGGTTCAGAGCACAGCTCTCCTTGTTTCTATCTTTACAATTTCTCATTTAGATCCTCAAAATAGCTCCCTACACCTCAACTCCCTGCCTCCAGCACCTCTCGTGACCCATCTTACATATAACCTGAATATACACCTGATTCCTCTTCTTAAACATAACTCAGCTCCTCCACTCAAAGGTACCAATTCCTCACGCAGGCAGCTAAGAGCTGCCATCTTTGGCCCAAGCCTTCCTTCCTCCCACATTTTGTTCACGTGACTCCTCTACTCCTGTACCTTGCTTCTGTCAGCTGAGGACGACAGACACCTTGCCTGTGTGTACCACTGCTTTCTGCCCTCACCTCCACCTTCCCATCTTTCTCTCTCACTATCCCCCCCACCCCCCATAATGTAGGTTCAGCTTATAGGAGGGCTCACTTTAAACACTACCTCCTTCATAAAAACTTCCCTGATCCCCCAACTCAAGACATCACCTTCCTCTTTTGAACTCCTATAGTACTTTAGGTCTCATCTGTGTCATCCATTGATTATTATTTTTGCCTTGCCACCATCTCCCCAATACATGTACATATATGATAATCTACTACAAGCTCTCTTAAGTCAAAGAGTGGGTCTTAAGTTTATGCTTCCAGAAGGTACGTAACACAACACCTCGCACATGGAAGGTACTCGTTAAACATGTTGCCAAGTGAAGAAAAGCAAATAGAGGTCTATCACCTGGTAACGTCTAAGGCCACAGGTCACGAGTTACTCTACATTCGTGGTTTGGGAAGGGTCATCCTGTGCTGACTTCAGTTGAATGTTCCCCCATGAGCTCTCTCCTTTTCCCTCTCAAATATTTTTGACAAGTTGAATCTGGCTGAGATTACTACCACTTTTTTTTACTTTCAAGCACAAAGTGAAAAATAAATGGCATTCATCTAGCAACAATTCACAACTGCAGTCTGATTTTAAAAAAATCTTTCCAGGTGAGTCTGCAGGGCTGTTTACTCTTTTCACAACTTCTGGAGTCAAGGGGAGCTTACTAAAATGCGTGTGGCAGTCATTCACACAGCTTAGGCATTAGGCCAGGAGGACTATATTTATCTGGCTGGACAAGGGAGTCAAATCCAGCCAGACAATACCTCAGTCACCTGTGTGGCTCTTAAATTGGGAGAAGAATGGCCTGCCCTCCTTTGAATTTTTAGAGTGAATACTGAAAATCTAATCCTCCAAAAAAAAAAAAAATCAGACTTATTACTGCAAATGAAATTTTTAGGAGTGTAATTCATTCCCTCCCTATGCATGAGTTATTTTAGCCAACCACTTTATAATTGAATTTTCTTTAGGCAATTCACAGCTAGGCTGACTGACAGGTTTTACAGTGATAACACTGATCAATAGGCCACCAAGGACACAGTGTGCCCACTTAATAGTAACAACAAGCAGGTCCCTGACATCTGAAAGATCCCCATTAATTAATTCTCATACACAGTCCTACAAGGTACCTTGACTCCACTTAAGAAGAGCTGTAGTCAATTCCACCCAGCAGGTTGGTTCTGTGTTCCCAGAAAAACAGCATAATAATAAAAGCACAATTATTCAAAATGCAACACAGGCTACTGTTTTACATTTCCCAATAGCGGCCTTTCATAGGATCCTTCGTAGTCCTGGCCTATAATCAAGATATATCTGAATTATGGTGATCAAAAGCTAACTTGAATACTGAGTCCTGCCATGCAACTTACTATACATTTCAGGGTTATGAGCAGGAAACCTCTAAGGGGCTTGAATTCTATATGGAATATGTACATCTTTTCATCTCTCCTGTCATCCCCTTCATCACCCCAAAGATACCTCTTTTTGAAGTCTCCTCCCATCTACCACTCTTATCTATAAGGAAGAAACACCCGCCCTGTTACCAAGGCTAACTCAGGACTCTGTCTGCTCTTGTCTCCCCTAAATCCTCATCTTCCTGTGTTTTCATTTTCTTTGTCCATAGAATCTGATTCCAGGCCAACCGTCATGCCCAGGATTCACCCCCTCCCACTAAAAGCCTGACCCATGACTTCAATAATCTCCCAGAATTCCATCATTTCTTTCTCTTTCCTAGAAGATCATCAATGACTTCCCTCAATTCTACAACCTAGGGACCTGGCCTCATTCTCCATCTTTGATGTCTACAGCATTGACAGTGCTGGCCACTGCTCCCTTCCGAAGTGCCCCTTACCTGAGCCACTCCAACTCCACGTGCTATCCCATGATTGCTCCTCTTGTCCCTGGAAGAGTCTGCATTTTCCTGGTAGAGCGACATGGAATGGTTCCCCAAGGGACAGTTCTTACCCTCTTCTGTTTTAGTTTCACCTGTCACTCCTTGTTGTACTGCTCTCGACATGCCATCTCCAACCCTCCCTTCTAGAGCTCGAGTCCTGAATTTCCAACAACCTGTTAGACATTTTCTCCCTAAAAATATCCCAGACTAAACATGACCTCAACCAGACTTACTGTCCCTCTCTCTAAAAACCTCCATCATTTCCTTACCCTTGTGAACTGTATTTTAATTCTACACTCACCCGGTGCTAAAAACCCTCTTTCTTCTTGACTCCTTCCCCTCTTTTACCATCCACATTTTATAAGCTACCAAATTGATCTGAGATGTCATTTGCATGGTCACTGAGATGTTCTACTCCTTTGAGATAGCCATAATCACACATCAGTGAACATCATTATCACCTCACATAGAAAACTATACCTTCCAGTCCCCCAAAGCTGGTATGGTAGGGTGACTGGTCTGGCCAATGGGCCATGAGGAAGGTATTTTACTTCTATGAGACACCTGGGCGGCTCAGTCAGTTAAGCGTCTGCCTTCGGCTCAGGTCATGATCTCAGCCCCATTTCAGGCTCTCTGCTCAGCGGGGAGCCTGCTTCTTCCTCTCCCTCTGCCTCCTGCTCCCCCTGCTCGTGCTCTCTCCCGCTCTCTCTCTCTCAAATAAAGTCTTAAAAAAAAAAAAAAGCATTTTACTTCTGAATGGGCAGAGAGAAAACCAAAGCGTGAGAACTCCATGTCTTCTCTTCTCATGCCACAATGACTTTCAATGTTAGAAGGAGAAGCCTCTATTTGGTGGGGTCCCTGATTACCTATGATTAGGACCTTACCCAGCTCCATCATTCACATGGGGGAACAAAGAAATAAACCTCTGTGATGTTAAGTGCTGGGAATCTGGAGCTTAATGGGCTCCTCACACATAACCTGGCCTGCTTCGTCTCTTGTTTTTCAAACTGCCCTACACTAAGACGATGCTTCGCTCAAATCCTCTCTTGTCCAGGTGATACACTATTCTTGCAACAGAATCACCACTTCCCCAGGGAAGCCTTTGCTGATGCCCCTCACTAGAGCCAGTCCCTATTTATATGTTCTCATAACACCATATATTTCTCCCTTACAGTACACATCATTGTCATTTGTTTGCTTTTTCTTTAACTAATGTACATTTCCACCACTAGCCTAGAAGCTCTGTGTGAGCAGGACGTGATGCTTATTCTAATTCACCACTGTAACCCAAGGTCCAGCACAGAATAAAGAAATTAACAAGCACTTGCAACCTGAGTCAACATTTACTCATCCTTTTTATCTCCAGTGTCTAACGAAGCACTTGGTACAATACCTGGGTTTTTAACAGGAGGTAATTAATCAGCATGGCACCATCGTACACAATAGACATCGGCATAAATGTCTCATCACCTCTATTCAATTGTTTCGGGGCAAGATCCACATTTATATCCTAAACACCACTGCTACCATCTCTACCTCGAGTAGAGACAAAGAGCATCACTAAAACCCGCAGACAGTCACCTGTGGGATTGTAGGAGCTCCTCTGAGAACTTGCTAAGAGCGCTTATGAGCTGCGAACAGGTAGTAGGTATTAACCCTTCCAGATTCATCAAATTTAACAGTTATCAGGGGCGCCTGGATGGCTCAGTTGGTTAAGCATCTGCCTTCAGCTCAGGTCATGATCCCAGGGTCCTGGAATCAAGTCCCACATTGGGTTCCCTGTTCAGCGGGGACCCTGCTTCTCCCTCTACCTGTCCCCCCCGTTTCTGTGTGTGCACGCGCTCTCTCTCTCTCTCTCAAATAAATAAATAAAACCTTGTCATCATCCCTTCAAATACTTGAACAACCACTCCAGTGAACTCGGGCCTGGTAAAAGGGGAAACACGCATAAGCTACACAGCGCACGTGTGTGTGTGCATCTCCTCCTCGAGAGCAGAGCTGAGGGCAGTAAGTAAGAGATACAGGAGTAGAAGTGGCCCATTCTTTTAATATCCAATGTTCCAAACTGTACATTTTGCTTGCATGGACACAAAACTAACTACACCTGTCCTTTGTTCTGCCAACTTTGTTCCAGACCTATCTTCTATAAAACCATTCTGGTTGAGCTGACAGAAGATCTCAGCAGCTGGCATCACCATTCTTTCATGTCTCTAAGCCAGAACTGTGGAAGCCATCCTTAACATCCCCCCTTCTCATCTTTGTGGCTGATCAATCAACAAGTCCTGTCCATCTTCGCTACGGAACAGCTCTCAAATCCACCCACTTCCCTACATTGCTACCACCACCCTGGACCAGCCACCTCGTCCCCAGCCTAGAATATTGCCAGGACCTCCTAACTGGTCTCCCCATATTCACCGTGACCCCTCCTCAATCCATTCCTCCCCCTGCATCCAGAATGACCTTTACAAAACACATGTGATCTCCCAACTCCACTGCTTTTAGGATGAGTCAAAACCCCGTATGATAGTCCATGAGACCCAGCATGGTCCAGCCTTACCTTCCTCTCCAGCCTTCTCCTGTACCGAAAAATACCTCTTTTCCCATTCCATGCTTGTCTTTTATTCCTCAAAAGCTTCCTGCTCCCTTCCTCCTATCACAGAATTCCTTACCAAGAAACTCTTCCCTCAGTCTTTGCCTTAACTCCTGTCCCACTCATCCTCAGCTCTCAGCTCAAGCCATACTTCTTTAAGGAAGGCTCTCCTGGCTTTGTATTTGGCCCATGCTCCAAACCAGCCTATACAGTTAGAAGTTGCACTTACAGAGGCTGCAACCCTTGGAGAGGGTGTAAGAACGTAAAGGGAATTCAACAGGGGCTTCTGGGGCTGGTAAAGTTGGGTTTCTCCATCTGGTGCTAGCCACACAGAACTGCTGAGTTTGTGAAGATTCATCAAGCTGCACACTCTCTTATATGTGTATCCTACCTCAATAAAACACTTTTAAAAACTCCCAGAGCACCTTGATCCTAGTCTATTTCTCCTTGTACATATTATGTCTTCGCCCAGCTGCAATTTTACATCATTGGATTTATGTCTCACCATCTGCCACTAGACCCTAAGCTCCATGGAGGCCAGCTGGGGTTGCTCACCATAACCCTACAATGCCGGGCCGTGGAAAGCACTCAAGAAATACGAGAGGCTGTGGCCGGTGAACCTCTGATGGCATGAATCTCACAGAAAAAGAAAATAGGTCCAAGGCAGGGGCACAGGCTATCTGACGGAAGAAACAAGAGTTGCGCTCTCCCCTGTTGTGGACATTCTCTTCTCTCCGGGTCCCTCCCGCACGCCAGGGCTCAGGCCTGTGACAAAGCACGAGCTCTTCATCTTACAAAGACCAGACCTGTGTCATTCAGGCAGAACGGAAGAACCAAAGGGCAGCAGAGGTGGCAGAGTAACAAGGCCAGGGAAAGCATGGCAAGGCAGAGTGGGCAGAGGAGGGCAGGTGCGGGCCGGCCGCCCGCAGCAGCACAGCCCGCAGGTGGCAGAGCCAAGAGGAAGGTGTAACTCGATAAAACATTCAGAATCAAATTTACTATAAGAACAGAGAAAGGGAAAGAAACAGCAGAACGAATGAAAATACGCAAGCGAGAAAGAAACCGAGTGCCAAGACAAAGTGGCAGCCAGGACGGCTGAGCCACCACACCAGACGGGAGCCGCAGAACCTGCCCACATCTTCCCAAACAGAGGTCCCCGCTTTCCGCTCCCGCTGGACCGACTGTTTCAGAAAACACAGCCACGGCTCAGCAAGCACTCGCGAAGCACCTAACGTGTGCCAGGCAATAGGCTGATGGGGGGGGGGCACCACAAAGCTTTGGCACCCGAACTGGAGGCGGCAGAAGAGCCTGGCAAACGTCTCGTGCACGCTTGCCCTTAGTTTCCCCAAAGTCTGCAACATACTGAGGCATTACTTCTAGGTGCCAGGGGACACGTTTGAGGGAGGAGGTGATGAGACAGCTGGCACAGGTAATAGATGAAGAAGCGTTTGGGACCAAAAACATCCCATAAGGAAATACACACACACACACACACACACACACACACACACACACACACACGAGAACTGAACTAGGGTGGAAAGAACAAATAAAAAGGGATTAGAGTGAAAAACAGAACAGGAGAGATGGGAGGTCAGGGCAATGTACTAAGAATCTGGCAGGAAAGAAAGGAAAAAAGATGACATTTACAGTTAAGAGACTTCTGCATCTAAGATCCTTCAAATGCCCTAATATTCTTCTGTTTGCTCTGGTTCAAGGGACCAGCTGTGGCAATGTCCAGTGGTCACTCAATGAACAGAGATCTGATTGCTTATTAACCAAGTTCACTTCTTCAGGATGCTTAGTTGGTTTTTTTTTAAGAAGTATATTTTAGAAAATTGAAACATGGTATAACCCCTTCCTTTAATGCATCTACTTCTCAAAACCCAGGAAAGAAATCCTTAACTCACTGCTTCTTAGAAGACCTGGAATTCTCAGTCCTCCAATGTCCTGGCTGGGCCCCCTTACCTTCCCTGAAGCTGTCTCCCCACCCCCCACCCCCGTGTCTCTGCTGGTTAGGCTGGCTGCCATGTCAACCATCGTGCCAGAAGTCCAAGGAGAGCTTTTCCTTCCCTATTTTCCCTGGCCATCTTACTCTTGGTACACAGTGTAACATCCTTCTCAACAACATCCCCAACAGAAAATTTACTTTGTTTTCCAACTTCAAACTAAGAATATTTTCCGAAGGTTGCATATACACAGCCCTGGATGCATAGAAATAATTATAAAAATCCGCTGTAGTCTTTATGCCATTTACACAATTGGGTCCAGGGGACATTTCTATCACTAATGCTTAGAAAAGCATTCCAATGTAAAGTCTTGCTTATTTTAAGTGGGCATCCCCAGAACCAACAAGTACCAAGCCTTTAACAATGGAGTACTTGCTTCCAGAGGCTTCCTGCTGTCCTACAGGCCCTTCCCATCTACCTCACTCTCACCATATTGTTGAGAAGCAAACCTGTGAACACACTGATCTCGTCTGCACAGCCTGGCCTGCCCTTCATGGCTGCTGGCACGCCGAACGCATTTACTGCCTCAAAAATCTCAAAAGCAGAGGCAGAGCAGAGAATGAGACAATGAAGCCATTTAAGCACCAGCTATGGCTGGGCCTGGCAATGTTACAGCAAATTAAATTTTAATGAGACACAGAAAATGCTGAAGCTTCAGAAAGTTTATCAAACGAAGGGGCATGTAAAGGACACAAATGCCCCAGGACCCAGGTGTAGACACAGAAAGATAACTACATGCCACGGCCATTCAAGGTCAAGAATTTGCAAACTATACAGACACCCAGATGTGAGAAGACCAGCCCTCTGCAAATATGCTGGCTTTTACTCACAAGGCAAAGCAAATTGATGCAGGATTCTTCCAGGAGGCTTCAAGAAAACAGATATGTAACAAGGTCAAGTGAAAGATGCTATCTAGACAAAGGCAATCAGCCTCAATACAGCTGCTGACCAAGGACCTAGGGACCTGGCAGCTGCCCCAGTGTGGCTTCTGAGGTTGCTCCTCAGGGACGGACTCACAGACGGGTCATGAGCAAGATTGTGTGTGTGTGTGTGCATGTGTGTGTGCGTTTGTGTGCGTGCGCGCTCCTCTAGACTGTCTCTACCCTCCTCGGCCCTGTTCTGTGCCCTGAAGACTGCATCACCCTGGCTTCCCCTGCCTCCTAGCTTCTCACTGGGCTCCACCAACAGGAAGCCCTAGCAAGAGATGGGAGTCAAGAAAGAGAATAAGAAGGATTCTCTCCCTGCCAGGCTGTGCTTTGGCAGTGGGTACCTCCCTCTACCTAAGGCAAAGTTCATGTCTGCTGGCCACTCTCCCCTGTGACAGCCACCTCCTCTCCCTGCATGTCTGGTCCATGTGGATTGCAGCCATGGGCCCTCCTGGCCTCTGGCTTTCCCCTAGTTACTGAGCAGCACTTGCAAGATACTGGACAGAAGAAAGAGAGTGAGATTCTGGTCCCTGTTCCCTCAGTGCCCTCCCTCCGGTGCCACCTTGGGTTGGTGTGTCTATCCCCTGACTGAGGTTACAGTCCCTGCCCTTATCCACATTGCCTAGAAACTCCCCAGTTCTTATGAGGCCCTGACTGAAACAGGCACCCACCTGATGTGACGTCCAGGACAACTGCAACAGCAAGGAGTATGGGTTCTGGCGTCCGACTCCCTGATATGAATTCTGATTTTGCCAGGCATTAGCTCTGTGCCTTTGGACGAGTGATCTGCCCCCTTCAGGCTTCCTCACCATGGGGATCTTAATGGAGCCCGCTCAGAGTGTTGTCATGACAATTAAGTCGTGTGTGACATTTACCGCACTCCTGTCATGTAAAAGTGCTTGATAAACGTTAGTCATTGTTATCACAATTATTATTTACAGCCATCGCTCTCTGGCTCCTCCCTGAATTGCTACTATTGCCTGAAATCCACACTTCTGTGATAAGCCCTACATTGCTAGAAGCCACTGTTAAAATAGAAATGCTTTGGGGATATTTGGGAAGTCTCTGTACCTTCTGCTCAATTTTTTCTGTGAACCCAAAGCTGATCTAAAAAGTATGCTCTATTGAAAAATAAAAATAAAACCACCTTAAGGAGAGAAGACACATCCAGCAGCTGGGACCAGCTACCACTCCAAGCAGGAATCTGACCAGAAGTGACGGGCATGTGGGCCTGGATAGGCAGGACTCAGTGGATTGCCACAGTGGGAGCCCTGGGATGCCAGGGCCTTTGAGTGGGAAGTGAAGCCTTGAGAGACAAGCTGGCCAAAAGGCAGAGAAGCGAGCATTGGGAGGAAGGTGGATAGACACCAATGGCCTGTGTTATCTGCTTCCCTGTTTTCCCAAGGGCAAGCCATATGGGGCCAAGAAACATGTGCCTCCTGAGGAGTGTGCCACCTGCACCTTAGCATCCGATCAGGAGGCCAGGGCTGTCTCCAAACCAAAGGGCACCCAGGCTGGAGTCCTGAGTCAGGGACCCCCATACAGGCCAGCCATGCCCAGAAGAGGCCCTTCACCTTAAATCCATCATCCTTCCTGCCAGCTGGCAAAACACGTTCCCTCCAGAGCCAATGTTTCTGTAGAATATTTAGAGAGCAAAAGCATTTATCACAGTGATATAACCCGACTTCCAGAAATTGAGACATCTAGAAACAGGCATCTGAGTAATATCTCTTATATCTTCTGTCACTTTCTGAAATGATCCAGTGAGAAAGACAAAGTTGTTGTAACTGTTTGCCAAGCAGGTAAAGCGTGAGTACACCCGACAAGTCTCCATGCTCCCCAGCAAATGAGGGGAGCACTTCTGAAGCACTCTCACTTTCTTCTCTGAACAGCTTGTACCGCTCTTAATAGCTTTTGGTACCAGCAAAACACTGGCCCCAGTTCCAATATCCCCAGATTTTCCACTTGTTTATTGAATCAGAGCATTCCTTCCTTCCCCCTGTGATCCAAAGGAGAGAATTTAAGAGGGTTGTATTTTACAAAACTATATTAAAAGAGAGAATATAACTTCCATCTTCAGGGTCCTTCATATCCTCTCTGATGTCTCTTTATTTGTTTATATTTTTTAATAGTCTGGTCTTTTCCATTTCACCGTTTTATCAAAGCATAAAAGGAGACACTTATCAGTCCCCATCAAAACAAGACACAGTTTGGAAATACCCAAACAAAACACTTCACATTTAAATAAGGTGGCTTCAAGGAGCCCATTTCTCCCTGTGGACTCCTGCTGCATTAAAAGCCTGAACACTTTCAATGAGAAAAAGCAGGACAACAGTCCCAATACTTTAAGATAGTAGAGGAACACCCTTTTAGTCCTACCAGACATGTGATCTATGCAAGGCAGAAGTGCTCAAGAAAAAAGATGTATCTTTCAAGTTCCTTTGCTGTTCCTTCCAAGGAAATATTCCTTGGACCTGTTACATTCCCTGGCTATAATCCCCAGGTAAGTATTAAAATCAAATTTAAATTTCCCAGGACTCCCTTTCACTGGATACCAGTGGGTTACTGTTACTTCTCCCAAGCAACATGGTTTCATAGCGACCCGATGTCAGAGAGCCTCAGTGCCAACCCAAATAAGGGATGATGACACCAATGGGAAAAGCTCTGGAAACTCACTGTGTTCTGGTCACCTTTCAGTTACCCCATATTATTAGGCAGCCACACACCCAGGCCAGTCTCAGCTCCTGGGGAGAACTTGTATTATGGCATACTCATGTTTGGAAAGGACATCATTTAGCACATAGCATATCTGAAACTTTCTAATAAAAACATTAGAGAGTGGAGCCTCACTGAATTTTCATAGGAAAATATTGTTGAAAATTATAAAAACCACAACTCCTTCAAGTCCCTCACACATACTTTGGCTGTAAGGATGACTAGAATCAATTGTTCTTTTTCAAAATAAATATATTTTCAAGCCATTAAGTCAGAACTGAAAGGGCCTGAAACCATCAACCTTCAGGGCAGAAACAAATACAGAAGTCAATGTTTTTTATTTTGTTTTCTAACCTCAATGATAAAAGTCTATCTATGCATTGAAAACTACAATGCTGAAATCTAAATAGACTATCCTATCACATCCTGAGTCCCCTCGTCCTCTTATGTGTTTTCCTTCATTACTTATACACTAAGTTTACCATCTTTCCAAGGAATTGTTAAAAAGCAAATAACAAAAACCTTCTGTCCTTCTTTCCCCAAATATCCCCATTTAAGATTTAAATGGTGGGTACAGATTTTAAAAAGTAACACACACTCCAGGGAGAAGTTTCTTGGCAATATCACAGTTTCTCTCTACCCTCAGGATAGCCTGGTTTTCCAGTGACTCATCTGGAACGTCTAAAACCAAATGAAGCAATTATCCTCTAAAGGCCACCCAATAGCGATGCTATGATTTGCCTTCAAGTGCCAGTTCAGATCACATAACTCCAGCATCTCACCTCACAGCCCCAAATTCCACTGAATTTTGTTAAAAAGTATAGAAGGAATTCCAACATAAAACCTTTTCCTCTCAAGGCAGCAGCCTGAACATCAAATTGATTTTAAAGTTAAAAAAATTATACACCATAACCATGGAAGATTTATCTCAGGAATGCAAGGTTAGTTCAACATATAAAAATCAACATAATACACCATATCAATAGGATAAAGGACAAAAACACACCCGATAAAATCCAATGCCCTAATAAAAACACAACAAACCAGGAAAAAGCCAAATTTCCTCAACCCAGTAGAAGGCATCTATGAAAAACCCACAGCTAACATGATACTTAGTAGTTAAGGACTAAAATTTTCCCTCTAAATTTAGAAACAAAATCAGGATATCTCCTCTCACTACTTCCATTCAGCATTGTACTGGAGGTTTTAGCTAGAAAAATTGGGCAAGAAAATGAGATACAAAGCAACCATATTGGAAAAGTAGTAAAAACTCTCTTTGTAGATGGCATAATCTTGTACTTAGAAAACCCTAAAGAATCCACAAGTAAAATATTAGAGCTAATTACTGAGTTCAGCAAGTTTGCAGGATACAAAAACCAAGTGCATTTCTGCACACTAGTAATGAAAAATCCAAAAAATGAAATTAACTATTTCACTTACAAGGGTATCAAAAGAATACTTGGTAATAAATTTAACAAAAGACATGCAAAATGTATACCCTGAAAACCATAAAATATTGTGGAAAGAAACTAAAGAAGACCTAAATAAACGCAAAGATATTCCATGTTCACCAATCATGACTTAATATTGTTAAGATGGCTCTACTCCCCAAACTAATCTACAGTCAACACAATCCCTATCAAAATCCTGACTGCTTTCAGGGCACCTGAGTGGCTCAGTCAGTTAAGTGTCTGACTTTGGCTCAGATCATGATCTTGGGGTCCTGGGATCCAGTCCCATGTCAGGCTCACCACTCAGCAGGGAGTCTGCTTGTCCCTCTGCCTCTTCCCATGCTTGTGTTCTCCGTCTCTCTCTCAAATAAATAAACATAATCTTCTTTAGAAAAAAATCTAGCTGGTTTCTTTGAAGAAATTGAGAAACCCTTATGAAAATACATACAGAAATTCAAAGAGTTCCAGACCAACCAAAATAATCTTGGAAACAACAACAACAAAGCTGGAAGACTCACGTTCCCAATTTCAAGGTTTACTACAAAGCTGGAGTAATCCAGACAGTTTAGCACTGCCATAAGAGCATATAGATCAGTAGAATAAAACAGAGTCCAGAAATAAACTCTCACATTTATATATGACTGATTTTCAACAAGGATGCCAAAGCAATTCAATGGAGAATCATCTTTCAACAAATAGTACTGGGACAACTGTATATCCACATGAAAAAGAAGGAAGCTGGACCTCTACCTCATACCATATACAAAAATTAACTCAAAATGGATCAAAAAATGAGACGTAAGAGGCAAAACTGCAAATCTCTTAGAAGAAACCATGGGCATAAATCTTCATGACTGTGGATTAGACAGTGGTTTCTCAGCCATGACATCAAAAGCACAAGCAGTCTAAGAACGGGTAAATTTGACTACAAAGAAAAATTCTGTTGCACTTCAAAGGACACAATCAAGAAAATAAAAGCCCACAGAATGAGAAAAAGTATTTACAAATTACATCTGATAAGCAACATGTATTCAGATAACATGCGCAGAACTCTTAAAAAGAAACCCAATAAAAAATGGGCAAAAGATTTAAATAGACATTTATCGAAATAATACATGGAAATGGCCAATAAGACATGACAAGATGTTTATTAGTCATTAGGGCAATGCAAATCAGAACTACAAGAAATACCATTTACACCTACTAGGATGGCAATGATCCAAAGGACAGACAATAACAAATGTTGACAAGGATAAGGCAAAACTGGAACCCTTATATGTTGCCAGTGGGAATGTAAAATGGTACAGCTACTTTGGAAAACAGTTTGGCAGTTCTTCAAAAAGTTAATCACAGAGTCACCATATGGTGCAGCAATTTCACTCCCTAAAGAATTGAAAACATGTCCACACAAACACTTGTACACAAATATTCACAGCAGCATGATTTCTAATAGCCAAAAAAAAAAAAAAAGGAAACTCAAATGTCCATCAACTGATGAATGGATGAAAGATGTACATCCATACAGTGGACTATTACACAGCCTTAAGAAGAACTAGAGTACTGACCTGCTACAATATGGACGAACCTTACACATCATACTAAGTGAAAGCGGTGGACGCATAAGATCATGCATTGCATGATTCCATTTGCATGAAATGCCCAGTATAGGCAAATTCATAGAGACAGAAAGTATGTATGTGGGTGCTAGGGATCGAGAGAGGGGGAAACAGGGAGCAACTGTTCATAGGTATGAGGTTTCTTTTCTGAGTGATGGAAAGGATTCGATCTGGAATTACCCAGTATTGATGGTTGCACATCCTGTGAATTTACTCCACACCCTTTTAAAAGGTGAATTTTACGGTATGTGAATTACATCTCAATTTTTAAGAAGTTTTGATCCCTAGGGCTATGTAGATTTTAAGATTATGCAAATCTTGGTTAAAACAAAATCAAGCAATTCCATTAAAAACTTGCCACAGAACAGACATAAGAACATAAAGCAACAAGTTGATAAAAGGACCAAGTTATGACGGTCCTTAAAAGCAGGATTCCAAAAGCCTTCCGAGGACATGCTCCAACAAGTGATCACGTCATATTGCCAGTGGCTGTCACTGAGCGGTCAGAACAATGTGGTCACTGAACGAGGCCAGGCCTTTTCCAAAATCCAAAACCTGGAAAAGATCTTTAGCTTGGTCTGAAGAATCAATGAGGAACACCCTTAGTAAAGCAAAAGTCATCCCCAAAATATTTTTTAATGATTCTTCATCATAAAAACGAGCACTGCCCATTTATTTCTCCAATAAGCTCTATGTCTCAGTGTACGTCAGAGCTGCTTCACAAGGCTCCAGACCCTCACTTACTACATGGTTCCAACTGAGATGCATGTGGCTAGCTCCCAGGGACACATAGCTTCCCACAAAGTTATTTCAAAGAGGAAACAGGAATATGCCAGATAAAGCCTACAGAGAGCAGTCTGTCAGCCAACACGAGGCATTCATCAGGCGGCCTTTATAAGCAGGTTGCTTTCTGCCATTTCTCTTCTGGGTTCCATCATCCAGAGGTCTCTCTCTCCTGCCCACTTTTGAACAACGCAAACAGGAGGACATGTATCTTGAGTCTCAGGACATTTAATTATCTTTCTGACCCAAACAGGCTGTCTGTACATACTCCATAGTTATACAGTGACCTTGAAAACTAGCTCAATGAAAAATGTCTATTCGGGAACCTCAAAAGCACACTCTTCTCTCTTCAACATTTTAAATTTCGGCACTATTTAGAGAGGAAACCTACCTTTCTTTTCAAGTTTCCTTACATTTATTTTTTAGCTGCCAAGCGAATTCTTATGCATAAGGATCCATTTTACTCTTAGATAAGTATCAAGCATATAAGTCGGATGCCCCATCTCATGAGGACAACACAAAATAAAAAGATACAAAGTAATTAAATCCGTTTTAGCAAACACTCATCTCAGAGCCACACAGCTACGGTTCCAAGAGTACACGATGACTTACCAAATGAGTCCATCCTCCAGGAAAAGGGCTGGTTCTGTGTAGACTGTGCCCATGACTCGAAATAATACAAGTTTATTCTTCTCGCACAGTACCTAACAAGTGGTCTTAAGAAAGTAATCCATTCTTTGAAGGGAAAACGAATGAGCAGGTGAACAAATTGCACCATTTCATTCCTCTAACTAAGCAGGTACCCCCATAAAAACAAAGCCTCCGGGGCGCCTGGGTGGCACAGCTGTTAAGCATCTGCCTTCGGCTCAGGGCGTGATCCCGGCGTTATGGGATCGAGCCCCACATCAGGCTCCTCCGCTAGGAGCCTGCTTCTTCCTCTCCCACTCCCCCTGCTTGTGCTCCCTCTCTCGCTGGCTGTCTCTATCTCTGTCGAATAAATAAATTAAAAAAATCTTNTCCTCTCCCACTCCCCCTGCTTGTGCTCCCTCTCTCGCTGGCTGTCTCTATCTCTGTCAAATAAATAAATTTAAAAAATCTTAAANAAAAAAATCTTAAAAAAAAAACAACAAAAAACAAAGCCTCCAAATACTTTTCAAAGGTTTTTCTCCATATTCTAGATGTATTTTTACAATGTTCAACCAAACAAAACCGGGCTATCCAGGCTGCTCCATGAACGAGTTGTATTTTTAATAAAAGGATACCTGACGTATCTTTTGAACGACAGCGTTGACCGCGGAGCGCTGCTCTTCTCTTAGCTGGCTACCTCACGGCAGCAGAGATAAACCGGATGGTCAGACCTGGGTTCAAAGCCCAGCTCCACAACGAACTGGCTGTGGGTGAACTTGAGGAGTTCACTTTGCCTCCTAAATTCTCAGCTTTCAACTCTGTAAAACGGACATAATGCTATCTACCCAGTAACGTAGCCACGAGGCTACCACACAAAAACAAGGGTCCCGCACATAACCCGGCCCGCGTGCCGCAGCAAGCTCCCAACCTCTATCCGGCCACCTACAGGAGGCACCTAGCCAATATCACCTTCTTCATCTCCAAACAAATGCCATGTCATTAACCATTCTGTTGCAGCCAACTTTGTTCATTTTGTTATCATTCAACAGCTAGAGGCAGTGGAGCACCACGGTGAAGACTGCCCCAAAACAGAGATGAGATTCGAGTTTGGATCTTCGCTCCACTGCACACAGCTGAGAAGATCAGGACTGAATTCCTTAACCTCCCAAACGCAGCCTATCTTTGAAATAGGGATGAGATGTTCATGTAAATTGCTTAACAAAGAGTTTGATAAACAAGAGGGATTATTATTAATGATCAAGATGCTTATGTGGTTTTTTTTTTCCCTCTACTGAATTCCCTTAAGGTATAAATCTATTTAATCTCCATCATGGTGGAAAGGGGACATTACAGCAGAAACACCTGCAGACCCTTCTTTCTGCCTCCGGCACCCAACCTTTCCCATCAAAGAGCTAGGTCTGCCTGTTATTTGAAGTATAACTGTAGCAATAAGCTGGGTGTAATTTACAAGTGCTGAGTCATGACAGGCATCTAAAGAGAACATCTGTTTGGCTCTGATGAAGTGAACAAGCCGTATTTAAGTGAGCAGCTCTCCACGCTGGGCGAGGTCTGTGGTTAGCCCTCTTAGCAAGGTTGTAGATTATGGATCTATCCCCAGCGGGAATCCCAATACAAAAGAAATGCCAAAATTAAGAACCACTTAGAAATGCCCCTTTGTACCAAAGCAGCACTTCCCATGAATTAACGACCAACAAAAATATTTTGATGAGTTATGTGAATAAGTTCCTAGGAAAGGTGGACTAGACAAAAAGAATAGGATAGAATCTGTCGTCTTCAGGGGTGGGCCCTACTTTGTTCCTAGCCGAAAAGACAATCTAGTACACCTCACGGGGGACTGCATCATTCACACATTCAGGCGTGAGACTAGGAATAAGAACCATGGGGACAGAAGCAGCCTGACAAATGTGCACAAATACGAGGCCAAATCACCGGGGCAGCCATTTACAGGGACAAAAGTACGCCTTCGGGAGATCTGGGTTCTTGTCCTTCCTCCACAAAACTGCATGCTTGTTTTCTCTCGTCTGCCCCAAGTCATCACCCCTCGTCCTGATACCATGCAGGACGTTTTTAGATCCTGAAAGAAAATATGTAAAATGTGGGTGGAGAATTAAGAAAAAATGCAAACGAATTTCTCGTGAAATGTCCAGAAATGTGAGGTCACGGCTCCTCAACCATGCATGTTCCTTTTCGACAGGACAACATCCTCTCACCTCCCCTCTCGTTACCACATGTGCTTGACTTCCAACTCAAGGGAGAGGTCAAGACAAGAAATGGACTCGGAGTCAGGCCCAGAACACACCTGGTCACCTCTCCTGGTCTCCCAGTTGCATCAAGGCCCTCCCCTCCCCATTCCATCAGGCACATGACCGTGCCACCCCTCTGCTCAAACACAGACAGCAGCTCCCTACTGTCCTCCGAAGAGCAGTCGAAGAGTGCGCGCTAGGTACCAGGGACTGAGTGCACATGGACTTTTCCTGCAGTACTCCCAGTGCTTACTCCCTGGAAGCAAGATATTGTTCTGCCGTATCGTTATTATTACTACTACTACTATTATTATTATTATCATCCCTAACAGTATTCAAACTCCACACTTGCGTTTTCAGCAATATTCCCTGAACCCCAAACAACTCCATACTGCCTTGCAGCTCTTCCCTTTTGGTTCTTGACAGGAATGCTCTCCTACTTACCGCACACCACCCCTGCAAAGGGGATCTCAAACACACCTCTTACCTCTTCCACAAGGACTTCTCATCCCACTTGCCAAAACTAGCAGTCTCTCTCAATTGTTACAGAGCTTTTTAGTACCGTCTATATGGAACTTCCATTTGATTTTGTACATCTCTCTCTCCTCTGCTAGACTGACCAACCTTCAAGATACGTAGTGTCATGGCATCAATGCCTTTGTTCAACACTAGGTGCACAACACACATTTGCTCAAGAAACATAGATTATATACTAACTTTGAGGAGAAAACCTCATCTCTTTTTAGTATCTGATGTATTCTGCTTCTCTCACTGATTAGTCTTTTTTTTTTTTAAGATTTTATATATTTATTTGACTGACAGAGAGAGCTGGGGGGGGAAGCAGAGGGATAGGGAAAGAAGGCTCCCCGCTGAGCAGGGAGCCTAATGTGGGACTCAATCCCAGCACCCTGGGGTCATGACCTGAGCTGAAGGCAGACACTTAACCGACTGAGCCACCCAGGTGCACCTTATTAGTTCTAGCTTTTCCCTAATTTATCTTTTTCATGTATGTGTAAAAATCAATATCAAATAAGTCTCCCATGGTATTAAATTATTTTTCAAAGTACATCTAATGACAGTTATTTCATCAAGGCTCTGGTTGCTTCCTACAGTAAGAGGACCTTGACGAGAAATTACAGAAGGAATCTATGCAGAAATCTTCCCCCGCCTACTCTATCAACTAGTCCAAGTAATGAGATTATCCATTTTTATTTAGATAAATTTGCAGATTAGGAGTCCTCCGTTAGTATTTACCTTTATATTTTTCTGCTATCACACCGCACAGCATGGAAGATGGCATTTCATATAATTCCACTGAAGAGATTTTTAGCTTGTGCATACGTCTCCAGGAAGTTTAATGGAGATTAATGACCCCAAAACCTTACATCTGTTTTGACTTGTTTCTGATTTTAGTAAACGGTTTTCCACAACCTGAGATCAACTCATTTATGCCCAGGTTTACAGGTATATGGGAACATCTAAGCTATTTCTATTAGCAGAGATGATAAAAACTGGTCAACCTTTCATAATGTGGTAATTATTATTCACCAAATAATTAAACCATTGTGTCTTCCCTAAGTCAGCAAATAGGCAGGACAAGAAAAGAATGTGTAAATACTCAGGTGAAGGAAGAGGAATACATAATTAGGGGTTAGAAAGACTAGATCAATTCTGAATATCTTTAAGAAAGGTCTAAGCTGGCTCCAGAGGACATGCATATTTCAAAGGGAAATGAAACACGGAGAGGAGAAAAAAGTGGACGATAAATGATAGCTGACGGAAGTGAATCAGGCCACTTTGAGGAAAACACTGAGGAGTCCCAAAAGAACCCAGATGGGAGTAAACATGAAACCCAATAGAAAATTAAAAAAAAAAAAAAAAGCCTTCATGGATTTTCAAGATTTTATTTGAGAGAGAGAGAAAGGGTGAGAGAGCAAGCGCGTGCCTACTTGCCAGTGGAGGGAGGGGGAGGGAGAGAGAGAGAGGGAGGGAGGGAAGGAAGGAGATACCCCGCTGAGCACAGAGCCCAATGAGGGGCTCTATCTCAAGACCCTGAGATCACATGACCTGAGCCAAAATCAAGAGTGAGATGCTTAACTGACTGGGCCATGCAGGTGCCCCCCATAGAGGTTTAATTTTAAAAATTGTAGATTTATTTTTGATTTGATAAGAGCAGTAGCTAAAAAAGAAAGGCTGAGCAGGCTCAGAGGGGGCCCAGTCCAATTCAACAGCTATTTCCTGAGGTCCCAGGCAGGGACACACAGATATGCTAAGAGCTGCTGAGTCCACAAAGACAGAAAAGAAAGAACTGCCCATCCAAAGCCCAATGAAATGACAGAAACAAAGTTAGCACCCTACCTAAAAACCACCACAGATGGCAGACTGAGACGACTGTCAGGAGAAAAGCACCCAGAGGTAAGGAGGGAAAGGAGAAAGCTCCCTCCTGAAAGAAGGAACTCAGGAGCACATGTGAGCCTGCGCACTATTCTCATTCACGGAGAAACGAGAGTTAAGTGAACACCCCAAACCGCCTTGCATTAAAAAGCAGGAAGCAGACTTCCTCATTTTAATGTGGTTAGGCTGGGAAGAGAGAATTTGGAAGGAAAAAAGGACCTTAACAAGCAATACCTGTGCGACAGTGTTAAGTATAAGGACAGATATCCATCCTTCAGGTGCTGGTGAACACGCACAGCCAAGGAAAGATGTTCTAGCCAGCATTTCAGTCAGGTGCTGTGCCAATGAACCTTGGGAATAAATTTTATCCCCCAAGATCTTCACACGGAAGTGTGAAAATAATACTTGAAAAATAACTCAGCCCTCGGTACATTTCCAATTGGATTATGCATCAGCTGACTTTTCCCCTTTTTCTTTTGACCTAAAATGTTGAGGAGGACCTTTTTCCCTTGCAGACTGCAAAACGGACTTAACAAAATGGGGTCAGCTCAAGCAAGCACTGGTAAAAAACAAACAAACAAACAAACAAAAACATGGTGAATAACGCATCCCATGGGCCTTCCCTCAAGGAGCTTACAGTAGCTACAATTCAGAGGTCGTCATGAAGGCCATTCTTAGATTCTCAAATACAGCTCTTGAAAACTCTGATAACATCCCTCAGAGCAGGGGTCAGCCAACGATGGTCCCTGGGCTGAGTCCAGCCTACTGCTACTGCTTGTTTTTGTATGGCCCAGAAGCAAAGAATGAGTTTCACATTTTTAAACAGTTGAAAAGGAAGTTCTTTCAACACACTTTGTGACACGTGAAATTATCTAAAATTCAAATTTTAGTGTCCATAAATAAAGTTTGATTGGAACACGGCCACATCCCTTTGTTTACATCTTGCCTATGGTTTCTTTGGCACCATAATAGTAGAGCTGAGTAGTTATGACAGAGACCTATTGGCCCAGAAACCCAGCCTAAATATTTATCATCTAGTTTTTTACAGAAAAAGTTGGCTGACTCTTGCTTTAGAGTGTGCCAGGATTCCCCAACACAAATGTTTAACATGTATTCCCTCTGTTATGTCTCAAAAAGATGAGACAAGAAAGCTGTGTAGATTTCTCATTACAGAACAGGCTCCATAGTCAGAAAGATAGGGCTCCAGGCCACGCCTCTCAGTCACTAGCTGTGTTATCTGCCTAGTGACGTAACCCATCACAGCCTCAGTTTCCTTTCCTGTCCATCAGTCCACGCCGACCCATCAGCAGCCTAGGTTTACCAGAAGCTGGACAGCCTGCTGAGTTCACAGCCTTGCCTTCTTAGCTCACATGCAAGCCTTTCTTCTTCCATGGGCACATTTCCGAGATGTTTATATTTGCACAACACAAAAGGCATTGGTTGTACAACAGCACAAAAGACAAATCCCAAAGCACAAATCCACTGTTTTCTTGATATCAGTCATTCTTAATGTCTTTCAAATCGCAGATCACTTTGAGCATAATCATGTATTCATTCGCTCAGCAAATCCTTTAGTTCTCACGATGGGCCAGACACATTGCTGACAATGGGGACAAGGCACTAAACTACCATATGCTTCGGGGGAAATCACTAATGCAAATGTGTACGTACACACACACACACACACACACCTCCATTTCATATACAGAAAACATTTTTCAATCTATATGTGGAGGGAAGACTCAATGGACTGGATGCGGACGGTAAGGAAATGCAAGACATCAAATGCAAGTAGTAAATTTTTGGCTTGAGCAACGGGTGCCACTTCCATGGGAGAAGTAGCTCTGGAGAAGAAATCCAGAGTCTTCGACACTTAGACATCCTAGTGATAATGCTAAATAGGCATTTCTCTATCAGAGTCTGAATCCTGCAGAGAAGTCATGGCTATAGGTACCGATTTGAGAGTCCTCTGTAGTTAGTATTGAAATCCATGGGACCAGAGGAAATTACCTAAAGACGTAGGTAAGGAAGGGAGGTATCTAGAAGAGCATCCTCTGACACTGAGAGGTCAAGGAGAAGAGGAAGAGCAAGAGCCCAGGCATAAGAGAAAGCACAGCCAGGGAAGCAGGCAAGAGATCGTGCTTTGCAATTCACTTAAGCACCTAAGTCACTTTCAGTAGCTAAAGTGTACGACAAAAAAGCATTATCTGAACCAAGAACAGTTCGTTCTTACTCTTTTATTTCCTCCAATATTCCTCTACGCAGCACCAACACCAACCATGCCCTCTTAGAAGGCCAGTACTGGGGAGCAAGGGGTGGGGGGGGATAGCAAGAAGCAAGAGCTGAGTGACAGCTGAGGTCCCGCCACTCATGGAGCTCACATTTGAGTAGATGAAAAGACAACAAACAAGACAAAATAAACAAATACGCAAGAAATTTAAGTGGGATTACTGCTTTGAACAAAAAAATAAACCGGAGTCAGAAGCAGAGAGGTTTCTCTAAATTGGGTGCTCTGGGGGACTCTGAGACTTGAATGACACGAGGGAGTGGCCACAGGAAGAGCAGAGGAAGAGGGTTCCATTTATGCTTTTACCATGTCATTTCCAACATCAAGCTTAAAACCACTGGAAAATAATCTCGACTTTGCAGTTTAGCAGCAATAGTTCTAATAGCAGGAAAATAAATATGAACGCCTGGGATTGCCTATAAAAAGGAATGAGTCATTACTTCTTTTATGAGGTTTTCAATGTCTAATTAAGAGAGTAGGGAGCACAGAAAAACAACAACTATTTGTACTTTTACTGCCGGTGTCCAGGAATTACATCATTTGCCCTAGGTATCTATCCCTAGAGTAGATCTATGTTCCTAAATGATCAGTCATGAGTTACTAATATCACAAGCAGAGAAGAGTTTATTTAGTTCAATTAGTCTAAATAATTGTGCAAATTTCACCCACCCTTAAGAAAATGTTTGAAACAGAGAAAATGAAACTAACCATGAGCTACAGAGAATAGAATGTTGGATATGTTGGGCTCGGTATTGCCTAATACCTGGCTAAATTTCCCTGGCTGATTCTGAAAATGACACTGTCCAGTATTTAAAAAAAAAAAATTGGTTCAGCAACACTTACTCAAGCATAATTTTATGGACAACATTAAGATCTGCATTGACATCACCAAAATTCTGACAGTGAAGAAACAAATTTTCCTAGTATAGTATCAAAGTCCAAATTCAGGTACATCTTGCTAGTGCTAAAGCAAAGGGAGCTCAAGGTGAAAGTTCTATTGATTGCCTGGTGAAAACCCGTTTGTTGAGACTGATTCATCTTTGCCTCAGATACAACACAACAAAGACCATGTAGGCTCTTTAAGCCGAATTTGTCCCATTTACTGTTTGGAAAAATTGATCACCTTTTCACGTTTCATTTAGAAGAAAAATCTAGACTTATAGATTTGGCTGTTTATAACTGTGCTTCAACTTGATTCTTCTATTTTTAAAAACAAAACAAAACACAAACAAGCTTATGGTCCCCTTGAGCAAAAATCAGAGGCCTATGATAGCAAATGCGCTGCTCCTTTTCCTCTCTTACTTTTTCCCCTACTCTTCTCTACACTCTGGACTTGCCACCATTATCCAAGTTTTAACAAAACTGCAAAACTAAGGTCTAAGATGACTGGCAATCACTGACCCGTAGTGTTTGCCATGATTACTGGCTACAATGTTAATTATCTTACCTGAAAAATAAAATGCTTCCAGTTTCTCTATTAAAAAGCTAGAGAAAACATTACACATATCCAAAAAACTCAGCCAATCAAAACGAGGAAATAAAACAGTTGCTAAATAGTACAGATATTCACAGACATGAGTCTATGTCTTGATCAGGTAGGATTAAGCTCCTTATAAAACAAATACTAGAACGAACACACACACACACACACACAGGATATGAAATGGACAAATGAAACTCTGGATACATCCAAAAAAACCCCAAAATTTCCAAACAGAAGGGATGGGGGATAGGTCCTAATTCTGCTGGTAAAAGTACCTATGTCTCAGCAATCCTGGTCTATGGTGGGAAAATCCTGTCCTTGCCTTGGTTTTGCATAACAAAGACACTCCTCACCAGGACGACCTTTAGGGTCTTCAGAAGCTTTGCAATCATAAGTATCCCATCCCTTTATTCGCAAACGCAAAACCTTAATGTGAAAGTTCTTTATTTAAGCATATTATTATCCAATGAATACAAAGTTTAGAAGGTATATAAAAACTTCTCCCAACTTAATTTTGCATCTTAATATAGTCAAGTGGAGTACAAGTAAAGAAATAAGAGGAAAAAGAAGATAATGCATAGGCTTTTATGTTCTTGCCTTTTAATGCCTAATAATAAAAAAGCAAATGTGTTATTGTATACTTACTGTGTGCCAAATAGTGTACTGCTTTATTTAATTCTGAGAACAACCTTATAATAGTATGTACTATTAATATCCTCAGTTTATGGACAAGGAAACTAGAGCACAGAGATGTTAAGAATTTTGTTCATATCACAGAGCTTGTAATTAGCAGAGTCCTAAAATAATACTGGACTGGCGGCTTTGCAAAGGAAGTTCCTCGTTACATAGTTATTCCTTGATGCTCAATGAGGAAACTTTTGTACTCAGCTCTGCTTTGTGCCACGTCCTCGGAAAAAAAGCATCTCACTCCCTCAGCAATTCAGTCTTTTCCAGGATTCTGAAATAGGAAGGCTCTGGTGTGCACAACACTGAGTCTTTCACAAGTCTTAAAATCAAGGTAAGCACATTTCTAAAGGGACAGACCAACAACAAACTCAAGCCCACAGGATGGGGATGGGAGGTGGTTCTGAAAAAGGCCTCCAAGGCCCCTGAACTCACATGAGTAGGCTGGGCAAATCTTCAAACCAGGAGCTCTAGTCTCAGCCAGAGTTATCTAAATAGCTCAAATGGACAAACACCAACTCCTGCTTAAAATATTTCTTAGAAGACAAATGCAAAAAAAATACCGATACCGTTGTCCATTTTCCTCTCCCTCCAGGCTATTTTTCCACAAATAATGAAATCATTTTAATAAAAAAAAAGAATAATAAAACCCTGCATTATTTTTAAAATCTGAAAACATTATATCTTCCCTTCTGTTGCCAAGCAACATACTTTTGCTACGATACAATTTGAGACCTTGATTAACATTTTCAGTTGTATAGAAAGGATATAGAAACAGGATATCTTGATTACAGAATGAAATTTAAAAAATAAATAAATAAATAAATGAAAGAAAAAAAGAAAGAAGAAATAAGACTCGTATCAAATAATTTGATTTTTATACTGGAAACAGTAAGCTCTGGATTCTTCAATTTCCGAAAACTCAGTGTGCAGAACTAATAATAAAGAAGGATTCTATGCAGCTACTCAGATTTCTGTAGCCATGTAAAAACATAGCAAAGTCACTCTTCCCACATTAGCTGTAATCATGCATTGACAGTTACTGAATGCTTTTCATTAGCTTTTGCACCTTTTAGTGCTAGAATTTGCCTGTTGAAATTATTCAGGATGCACCCCTGCAAGTATTCATATAACAAAGAAAAAGCCACCAATATTTGGGTACCAAACTCCAAAGCTACAGACCCAGTCCATGTGAACAGCCTCTATTGAGCTATGAAGTCAGGTATCAAAACTGTGGGCAGAAATTTTAGAGGGATTTCGAAGGTGTGACTACCATGGTGGTGAATTCACTAATCCTATAAAGCCAACGGGGAGAGTGGGAGGACGGAGGAATGGTAACATTTGGGAGATACAATGAAGGTACAACAGTTCAACAAAACAGAAGAAAGAAATGACACACACAACAGCAAAGCTAACACCAAATGTAATGTAACAATATGCATTGAGGTTAAAAAGATCAAACTGGGAAAGTATGATTTCATGAGTAAAAGATCTTGGACTTTTCGCTGAATGGAGGTTCAATATAAGGTATAATACAGTTGCTTAAAAAGCATTTAAAAATGAGTGAATGCTAAGTTCTGGGCATTGTGCTAAGTGCTTTCAATGCTACCAGCTCTATGCGACAGCATCGTTTCGCACATCCATTCAATACATATTTAATGAGCACACACTATGGTCTAGGGGCACTGTTCTAAGAACTGGGTAACTGATGGAAAGCAAAGCAAAACAGATACAGTTCCTGCCCTCATGAAATCCACAGGCTAGAGGGGCTGCTTTGTTTTATGGATAAGGAAATTAAGCACATTCAAGTAACTTGCCCACAAAGCTAGTAAGTAACAGGCTTGGAATTTAAACTCCAGTCAGTGTCTTTGACTCCAAAGCCTAGAGTCTTAAGCACGTTACATATGTCCTGACTTGGCTGGCAATAATTCCATTGTACCTTGCAATGATATCACACCTGGAAAATTATGTTCAGTTCTCTGTGAAGCATTTTAAGAGGGGCCTTGTGTTCCTCTCAATACATTCTATTTTGTCTATCAGGATAATGAGATATCTGGAAAATGTATCAGGAATACTCTCTAGGTTGTATAAGCAGGAAAGATTTAGGTGGAGATGTGATAAACATCTTTACCTAACAAAGGATTTTTACTTTGAAAAATTATGAGATCTACTCTATAAAGTCTTAAGCATAAACCAAAGAGAGGACATAACGGGGGGTGGGGGGAATGACAGCAAGGGGGCAGATTTTAGTCCAACAAAAATAACTTTCTGACAGAAAATATGTCCAAAATTGATTATTGGTGGCTTTCAAACAAAATAAGGTCCCACAAACCAAAATCCCTCAAGTGGCGAATGACCAGTAAGCCACTGATGGTGAATGGAGGGTGTGTGTTAACTGGACGTCGGATCAAATGATTTCTCAAAATCTACCCACTTCGATACCCTAGCATTCTAAAAGAAATTCATATACTTTGTTTTCTGACACACTGGATATATTTCCGTATATAGAAGGAAAAAAAGCTCTACATTTTTTTAAATTTTCTTTTTAAATTTTGTTGACTATACCAAGGAGAAAAGCTCAATTAAGTATTAATTTATCTTTAACAACTCCCTTTAACACTTGCTGAAAATACCAAAACAATAAAACAACCAAGAAGTGGCAGGAGTGGACTAAAGCCAACCCAAGAATTGAGAATCTAGGTTGAGTTGTAGACTATAAATGAATATTCAAAACTGAATTCTCTACCAGCAAATCTAAAAATTTGAATTCTGACAATATGTAATCCTATCACAAGACTAAGAGCTAATTGTACATTTTAGTCTGCGTGAACTGCACTCCCTGGAGTTGTTCAATGAACAATTTGCGAAGCCATATGGCCCAACCCTGCCTATCCTTCATAAACCAGGAGAACATGACTGAGCCTCTTCCAGTTTGACACACTGAGTTCCATTTCCACTGATGCCCAAGGCTTCATAGGCTCAATTTATCTTTCTCCACCACCTCACGACAGCTGACGGTATATCATTATAAGACTGCCTAACACAGGGATCAAATTAATGATTTTGATCTCACTGGCCCACTGCTCTGAGTAAATGTCCTAAGCAAGATTACCCAAAACCAAAAGCTATTTTTTTTCAAGATTTTATCTATCTATTTAAGAAAGAGAGAGAGAGAGAGAGAACATGAGTGGGGGAAAGAGTAGTGGGGAGGGGAAAGAATCTCGAGCAGACTCCCCACTGAGCACAGAGATGGATGGGGCTCAAACCCTTGACTCTGAGATCATGACCTGAGCCATAACCGAGAGTCAGTCTCCAAACCGAATGAGGCACCCAGATGCCCCCAAATCTCACTATTAATAAAAGCAATAATAATTTCTGTTAAAAAAACTCTCATTACTATTCTAACATAGACTTTTTTTTAATAAATGAGCTTGAGCTATAAAAGATAAATTTTTTATTTTTTCATCCTCTCTTTGACTTGCAGTTAAGATTTTGGTAATAGAAATTGCTTGAGATTTCCCACACATAGAGTATTATTTATCTCTCAGCCTTTTTGTCATTCTAGAAGGTCAGCTGCTGAGATCAGAGGGTATAGCTGCTGGGAAGAAGACTTAACCATGGTGATGAAAGTCTGAAACAGTTACAGAGGGCCATGAAAAAGGATGTTAACCAAGTCCAGTAAAATAGACTCTTTAAAAAAAAAATGCCTAATTTGCAAATTATATGATCTACTATACAGAAAATTCTAAGGAATCCATTAAAAACTATCATAATAAATGAGTTCAGCAAGATTGCAGGACATAAGATCAATATACAGAAGTCAATTCTATTTCTATATACTAGCAATGAACAATCCAAAAATGAAATTAACAATTCCATTTATAAGGGCATCAAAAAGAAGAAAACACATGAATAAATTTAACAGAAGTATAAGACTTGTACTTTGAAAACTGCAAAACATTATTGAAAGAAATTAAAGAAGATCTAAATAAATGGAAAGACATCCCATGTTAACGAATCAGAAGCCATATTGTCATGCTGGCAATATGCCCAAGTTGATCTACAAACTCAGTGTAAACCCTGTCATAATTTCAGCTGCCTTTTTTGAAGAAATTGACAAGTGGATACTAAAACACAGATGGAAATTTAAGGGACCCAGAATAGCCAAAATACTCTTGGGGGAAAAAAAATCAAACAAAGTTGGAAGATTCACATTTCCCAATTTCAAAACTTACTACACAGTTAAAGTAATTAAAACAGTGTGGCACTGGCTTAAGGACAGACATATGGACATTTCTCCAAAGTAGATATACAAATGGTCATTAAACACGAAAAGTGTTCAATATCATAAGTCATCAAAGAAATAAAAACGAAAACCACAATGAGATACTTCATCCCCATTAGGATAGTTAATGATAAAACAGCAGACATCAACAAGTGTTGACAAGGATGTAGAAAACTGGAACCCTCACACGCCGCTAGTGGGAATGTAAAAATGGTGCATCCCCTCTGGAAAACAGCCAACGAACTCAAAACGCTAAACATATATGGGTGCCACATGACCTAGTGATTCTACTCCTAGGTATTTATCCAAGAACTGTGAAAACATATGTTCACATGCAAACTTTTTACATACATGTTCATAGAAACATTATTTCTAAGAGCCAAGATATGGAAACCCAAATGTTCACCAACTGAGGAACAGATTTAAAAAATGTGGTATATGCATCCAATGATTATTCTATTGTATATTCAGCAATAAAAAAGAATGAGGTACTGATAGATGCTAGAAGATATATGAACCTTGAAAACACTATTATAAAACGAAAGCAACCAGTCACAAATGACCATACATTATATGGTTCGATTTATATGAAACCCACAATAAGCAAATCTATAAATACAGAAAGTAGATTAGTGGTTTCTTCCAGGTTGTAGGGAAAATGGGGATTGACTACTAATGGAATTAAAAATTAAAGAGGATTCTTTTGGGGGTGATGAAAATGTTCTAAAATTGTTTGCAGTCATGATTGTACAAATGTATCATTGGTTTTCAGTATAGTCACGTTTGTACAATAATATATATATTTAAATGGGTGATTTTTATATGTGAATTATATCTTAAAGATATGGAAGGGAGAGAGAAGAAAATTATTAGGGGGAATGAAGGAAGGGAAGAGAGGAAAGACAGTAAGTACCACCAGACAGTTGAAGTAAATTCTAGAGGATTTATTTAGAGGAATGGGAAAACCCATGTCCGTCATGTCTTTCTTAAATCTCTGACGCAGCCATTCCAGACATTTGTATGACCAGCCTTTGGGGTAGTGTTGGTCACAGTAACATCACGGTAGTGAGCACTTTCAGCTGACTGGATACGGAAGTAAATTCCCTTTTAGACTTCTGATTTAGGCTACTGGCTAAAAATATCAGATTGCAATTGTATGTTAGGAAGGTCAGATGTTTTTTTCCTTCTTTGACTTAAGTAGCAATCCTTTAAAATGGTGATTATCGTATCAAAGATGGAAGCTATGATTCCAGTCTATATTTTCAGAGGATGAGATAGAGACTTAACTATTGAGGGTCGTTCATTTTTCAGAGCTCTGTAGAGCAGTGCTTGGTCCATGGGCCAAATTCAACCTGTTGCCTGTGCTTGAAAACAGAGTTTTATTGCAACAGAGACATGCCCATTCGTTTACGTATTGTCTCTGACTGCTCTTGCGCATAGTTCGATAGTTGTGACACAGACCCCTGGCCTGCAAAGTCGAAACCATTTACTGTCTGGCCCTCTACAGAAAAATTTGCTAATGGCTTCTGTAGAACAATAGGACTAATTCAACTTTATAAAGAAAGGATTTGCATATCCAAATCAACACGCTCCTTTTCAAAGCATCTACTTAATTAGATGGTGTATGGTTATTTCAGCAATGCTACCATTGCTCAAGGCTTTTTTGAAACTCCCCTTTGGCGCTGTCTTTAAGACCTGAAATGTATGCTTTTTAATATCCTAGCAATGGAAAACCTTGGCACTGACAAGTAGTAGGGAGATATTTGGAACCAAGATGGCAAATCAAGATGGGCTGAACTCTCGTTGGTTTAAAGTCAGGTTTAACTCTGAAACAAGTCAACTGGCATTCCCATGCAGCATGTAAATTGCCTTCAAAAGCAATTTCAAACGGGTTCCAAAAATGATTTTTGAGTAGAGAATCTTTGGAATAATTGTTGAACCTCCTACTGCCATTATTTTGAAAAACAAGCTCATTTGGACGTATAGATTCTGGTATATTGGTGAAACCGGTCTCTTTACTTCCCAGGCACATCTCATACTGGGGACTTAGGATACATTTGTTATCAACGGGTGGGAAAATGTGTCTGATGTGCCCCTGAATGTTATGTGCCAGGAAAACAGATTTACAAAGACATTAACTCTCCATGGTTCAATTATCCTTGATGGGCTCCCTAATAGCTGGAGGGCCTGCACATCTTCCTCCCTGACTGGGTCCAGAAATGCATTCTTCTATAAAAGAGAAATGTTCCAGCTCAGTGGTTCTAACAGGGAATACTCTTCCGTGCATGACAGCAGATGAAAAAAACAAAGGGGGGGGGTTCCTGTACTTCGCATGTTTTCCAAGTCTTTGGCCTACGATACACCATAACAAGGGTTATTTCATTAATTTCAAAAGTTGGCGATCACTTTTAAAACGATAAATATAGACCAAGTTCTTTTCTCAGAATTTATACTGTAATGCTCACAAAAGCCAATGTAAAATACATCACCCAGATTTTCTGGTTTTGCTGTCTTTAAAGTGTAGTGAAAAATCAACACTTAAACCTTTAAAGAGTCAGAAATCTATAACCTAGCAAAATCTTTAATTTTTATAATTCTGTTTCCAAATAGTTTACCATTTTCTTGCCCATCTGTAATTTGACAACAACTTTCTTAGACAAATTGCCTTTACTGAATCTTTCCATAACATTTGATTTCCTTTTCAGAGAAAAATAACTCTCATTTATAGTTCTAGTTCATCAATCTATGCGATATTTCATTAAATTTCAAGATTTCAATAATAACAAGTGCAAACAACATACACAGGCTTGAGAATACACACAGGTAACTCCCAGGAAGCAAACAATTAATAGGGAGAAATACACAAGCTTACCAAGGAGTATCTTTCCACCTGCAAGTGCCAAGGGCATCAACATGTTTTACAGCAAAAATGGAAAGCATCGGTCTATCAAGTAGGGTGAGTGGCAGCCGGCTAAGTAAACATCTACTCCCTAGCAAGTGCATATGCGTGTACGAGTCCTGATAGGACAGAAACGCCTTGGCAGTTACAAGTCTCAAATGCCCAGACAGACCCTGCACGCAGGCTGATTCTATTCTTGAGTGGCCGTCCAGGAGTCCAGGTCCATCTAAGACTTCTCTACGAAACGATCTGTGGCTCATCTCTTATTCATAAGCGAGTGCTGGTTATGAGTGTACCAGGAAATGGAATCAGAAAAGCAAAGAACCGCAGAAAACGTCAAGAGAATGAGGACCTTAAAAGGAGAGGTTTTCACAGAATGCAAATTTGTCTTGGAAAAAGAGGATATGCGTCTCTGGCAGATCGCACTGTTAGAAGGTAGAAGAGGGTCAGTAGTGTATCCTTTAGACCGAGAAGGCACCGTGAGACTGAAAAAGGAAGAGGCCACTCCGTACTATTTATGTGGGGTTTTATTCAGGGTAACCTACTGAGGGGAGCATCAGGCAGCCAGAGGAGCCAGTGCTACAGAGCTGTCCTCCAGCTCGTATGTGAACTTGCATCCACAGCAAGGGGCAGTGTGGTGAGGTCAAAGGGTAGTTATCTAACGTGACGCCTTTTGTGTATCACTTTAGGGAAGACCAGAACAAGCCTTCCAGTCAGGGCTTTCATTAGACTCCAGCGGCCTGGACCAGGTAGCCTTGAGGGGGGTCATCGAGTGGGCAACAACAAGACTGAGGGCCAAAGATGGAGTCAGTGTTGTCAGCACTCCTGCACCCAGACGCTTTAAATCTTCAGGATTAATGTCAGTGAAGTCCTCCTCCTCCTTCCCCACATGATCCAATCCAGTGGGCCAAATGTCAGGGGGAGGGGCAAAGGGTGGCTGGCTTTGGTGGGAACAGAGAAACCATGTAAAAACCAAGAGACCCTACCTCCTTAGCCTCCTGCATATTGCTTTCCTTCTCAATTCATGGAAAAAGTTATTACAAGCTATTTTTGGTAGCCGGGAGACAAAAAGTCATCAATGGAGATCAACTTTTATTGCTATTTTGTTAGACAAAGCCAGTCTTACTTAGCTTTCAGACAGTCCATTTGCGGCTTGTCCCATCATTAAGCACACTGACATTTCTGTAAAGTGATCTTCCGGAATGCCACTCAGCTACTGAGAAGAAATGATGAACAGCTGCCTTCTCAGAAACGTCTGACCTGCTAAACTGTCTGCAATGAGAGGAATATTAAATGATGGAGTTTCTGGAAAACAAAGCACCATGCCATGTGGTTTTGTTGTCCTAACTTCTTCTTTGAAATCACATTTATCTTTCTTCAGAATCGTTATGAAGAGGTAAGCTGTTTGCAGAAGCTTGGTGGTAGCTTACAGACTTGCTATAAATAACCACATCTTATTCTCCATGATGTCTGTGTTTTACGTTCTTAGATCATACAAGCCTGGCTTCATTAAAAGGAAAAAAATGTCTCAAATGTGTATTCAGCACATGGAGGTTACTTGATTTCCCAGCCTTTTAAGTAAAGAATATAATGATGGGCAAGGGAGCTTAAGATTAAATAGAAAAATGGAATTCAAAGGTATTGTAGAAGGGAATATTTGTATCTACACTGACAAATAGTCACATGCAAGAATGGATCTTCCAAAAACACGGTATCTCAGAACTCCCTGAGTGGGTCTTGACTTCAGAATACCATGCTTTCATAGGTACCATCTGCCACACTCATGGCCGCCTTCTCCCCTATCTAGCAAATCCCAGAATCTTTAACGCTTTGGAGCTAACTTCAGTGAAGCTCTTTCTTCCCCAATCAATGGCTCTGTACTCCTTGCTCCCATGGATCACAGTCCTTCTGTGACATTTCTCACACCGTACTGATATTGTTTCTGTCACCCCTGTTGTATTTCAGTCCCATGAAGAGAGGGACAAAGTCTGGATCTAAGTTTTATCTACCCCAGGATCAAGTGTTAAGCCTGCTCTCTAATGGATACAGGAAAATATTTACTAAATGGACGAAACAGAAAAAGGAAAAGAAAAAAAGGTTGCTAATAAAAGGTCAAAAGTAAAGTGAACGTGCTGTTCAAGTGGCCCGGAAGCAGACGTTGCAGACACTTCGGTGTCTACACACGAAGACGTCGGAGCACAGAGGAGGGGTTAACAGCTGGGCGTGGACGGCCGGGGAGTGGATCTTGAGAAGCAGGTGGGGAAGAAGGCGTTCCAGACAAACGGAAGCAGCCAACTCACACGACGTACCGAATAGTCGGAAGGGCGAGGAGAGGGTGGAATGTGTGTTCGACTTCACAAGCACTTTGTTATGGCAGCAGGATGAAGCAGGGGGTGGCCACAAAATAAGGCTAGACACTTTAAAATGGGGGCATTTAAAAAAAATATTTTATTTATTTATTAGACATAGAGAGAGAGAAAGAGAGAGCACAAGCAGGGGGAATGGGAGAGGGAGAAGCAGCCTCCCCACTGAGCAGGGAGCCCAATGTGGGGCTCCATCCTAGGACCCTGGGATCATGACCTGAGCTGAAAGCAGATGCCTAACGACTAGTTAGGGGCACCCATCTGGGGCACCCAGATGCCCCAAAATGAGTGCGTTTTATTGCATGTAAATGATATCTCAAGAGAGAGGATGTTTAAAATACAAGATCAGACCCTCTTTTTTATTGGGCCAAGAGTCTCTGCTAACATTCTTTCTTCCTGTTTCTGGCAGACCCTTCCCCCATAAGGATTCCACAGAGAGCCGTGAGAGAGGAGTCTGTTACTCAGCCTTAGCTCGCGAACACGTAACAAGGCCTGGCACCCTGCGTGACTCGACACCACCGCCTTTAGCCGCAACCTCACGGCCACGTCTCAGCGTGTGCACACACATAGTCAGTGCGAGGGCAGACAACAGCCTCCACAAAATTCAACAAAGACACCTGCGTGGCTACCTCTTCCACAACTTCATGCCCATCATCGGCCTTGTGGATACGGTAAGAAATAAAGGCAGGGCTTGGTGAGGTCAGAGCCTCACAGCTCAGGAGACAACCTCTCATAGACCCGACATGTAAGTGAGACCCAGCATGCCCTTGAGAAGAAAAGGATTTTCTCACTTCAGTGACAACACTTAGGTCTACCTTCCCGTCTCCTCATGCTTCTGGTACTCCCCACACCTCCTGAGAAGTGACTTGAATGATTCAAGGAGTCAAATACAATTTCTAAAAATGTTCACATTAAAAACTTCTGGACACAAGACAACTGCCAAGCTTCTTCAACAAGTCAGTGTGACAAGAAAGAAGGTGGGGACCGTGCTAGACAAAAGGAACTTAAGGGCAGCTAGATGCCAACAGAAGACGGAGACACAATCCTGACTGGACAAAGCAGCTCCCCAGGATATTTGAGACAATTGTTGATTTTGAATGTGAACCAGGTGATACGTAAGAGGCAAATTTATTAACCTCAAGAGCTGGTGATTATTAACTGGGAAAAAAATTACAAAATGGCACATAAAGTAGGATCTTTTTTGGCTAAAAAACAGGTACACAGAAATGCACATGAAAAAAATGTACGGTGTTAACAGTAATCCCTAGTGGCAGGAAGCTGGGTTTTCATTTTCTTATTTTGCACAATTTTCTACAATGTCTACCTATTGCTATTGTAATAAAAAAGCTCTTAATTTAAAAAAAAGTAGGGAACGACTTAGTGCTTCTTTAACAAATATAGCTTTGGCTTTAAATATTTTAGATTACTATATTAAGACTAGAGTTCCCATTTTCAAGTTGCTTTTTAAACTCTTCTTTCTCACAAACAGAAAATAGTCAGCGCTATCTCCACGGTTGCAATGACGATTTATTGGCCGAAATTACTTAAAAGCATTTTGACTGAGGAAAATTTTACGTTGCTGAAGTTTATTCTTATTTTTTGTTGCTTTTGTTTTGGTTTCTGAGCAAGACTTTTCACACAAGATGTTGTATCAGACAAGATGCCATATGTCCCCAAACCTCAGCAGGAACAACTCAGAGTCTGTAAAACAAATTTAATGATGCTTTTCCATAAATTGACTTCCCTATGATCCTTAAAATATGCACATATTTTAAGAAACCAATAATGAGGCAAACCTAATTAAGAAAGAGATAATTATGACTCACAAAAAACATTGGCAAACCACGTTCAGAGATGTATATTAAGATGTTTGCCATGATTTTCATGTACAATACAATAACTGTACATTGTATGCTTTAATCCTTGGATAATTAAGATACACTACATTAAGCTTTTAGAAAGAACATCATCATTTTGAGCATTTTGCTTTTACTCCATATAGAAAAATTTTTTTCCTTCCATTCTTGATGTTTAGGACTTTGGGAAGAAAACACCTTCCAAATCTTTATATGGCATCATCACATGTGGATAAAAGAGATTTATCCACTTATTTTAGCTTCTAACACCAACATGTATGTATTTTGACAGCATCAAAAAAAAAAAATGTCATGATCTCCCACTGAAAATGGCTAAGCAAAGGAATTCATCTCCTTCAAAAACAACTTAAAAATTTAATACAGAAGAAATTTCCTTGGAACAAGAACACAGTGGCAACTCCAAAAGGCAAAACCCTAAGCACGCCCAAGTCATGGAGGGTAATTACAGGCCTCCTCCCAAGTTAGTGGCAATGGGTTCCCCTAAAAAGTCAGAGGAGGCCTCCAGCAGAGGCCCATCCAAGCATTAGGGCAACCAGACGGAGGGGTGGTTAGAGGGAATGCATCTGGAGGCAAGTAAGTTGCAGAAGATGCCGCAGAATGTCACAGGACATACAGCTCACACAAACCCTCTACACCTGCCCCAGTGTCACCTGTGACCTACACTCAGAGGAGGGAGCCAGCCAGCAGGAAAGCAGGAGCTGACAGTCTCTGACTTCATTGTTTTTGCTCTGAGTCCCATCACCTGTTCGAGGCTAGAATCTAAAGAAGGACAGACCCACACGGCAAAGACACTAACCTGTTTGGTGAGAGGGCTTTTGTAACAAAAATCAAAATGGAAACTTCAGATTAGCCCAGTTCACATTCCCCTTGCCCCATGAGCAAAAATGAAGAACATAAGGGAAAAAAAAAACAAAACCAAAAACCCTACAATGAAACAGGATTTTCTCAGACAAATAGTCCCCTATGTCTGCTGAGAAATTTTAGATAAAAGAGCTCAGAAACAGAGAGACAAGTTCACACACACTTGTCTAAAATGACAATCAAAAATAAGGTGGACAGGATTAAGTCACCATAAAAGGGAATTGGGAGCAGGGAGGCAACATATACGTAATTGCTGCTTTGGAAGAAAAGAATGCAGAAAAATAGTCCAAAATAGGTCCCACTGGAGGTCAAGAAGGAACAAATCAACACGAGATCACATCTATCACACGGACAAAAACTTCTAAGTCCTACCAACACTGGTTGTCGGCAAGCACATGGAGTGCTGGGAGTTTCACCCACTGCTAGTGACAGTGTAGCTGCAAACGTCCACTCTGGCATTACCCACTACAGCGGGGACAGACGCGATTCATGACTCAGCAATGCACACACCCAGCAACGGTACACATGCTTACACACATCAGAATACGTGCATAAGTTCGTGACAGCTTTTTTATAATTGCCAAAAACTGGGGCACCTGGGTGGCTTAGTATGTTAAGCATCTGACTCTTGATTTCAGCTCAGGTCATGATCTCAGGGGTGTGACACTGAGCCCCCCGTCAGGCTCCACATTTAGCACAAAGTCTGCTTGAGATTCTCTCTCCCTGTCCTTGTGCCCCCCTCCCATTACCCCCCCATTTCTTTCTCAAATAAATAAAATCTTCTTTAAAAATGCCAAAGCCAGTAACATCTTTAAGCCCATCAGTAGAATGGGAACATATTTTGTGGAATATTCATGCAGTGGACTACTATACAGCAGGGGTCAGCAAACTGCTGCAAAGTGCTAGATGGTAAATATCTTCCACTTGGAGAGACTCTGATCTCTTACCACTATTCAGCTCTGCCGCGGGAGCACAGACACAGCAGCAGACGCTACGGAAACAAGTCGATGTGGCTGGTTCCGTTTCAACTTTATTTATGGCAATGGCATCTGAATGTCATAATTTTCATCTCACAAATTTTTTCTTTAAATCTTTTCAATCACTTTAAAATGTGAAAACCATTCTCAGCTTGCAAATCGTATAAAAATAAGCAGTGGACTAGACACAGCCTACAGGCCAGAGTTTACTAACCCCTGTTATACAGCAATAAAAAGGTATAAATTCCACGTACTTGTACAAGATGAGGGAGTCTTAAAAGATTCAGTTAAAAAAAAAATGACCAAGTACAAAATACGTACTAAAAAAGGAAAATCATAGGATATCAATATAAAAAAAGCATTTAAATAAAATCCAACATTCTTAATAAGAACTCTTAGCAAATTTGATAAGAACTTCCTTAACAACCTCTTAGCAAAGGGGAAAGCTTTCTCAACTGGATAAAAAGACATCTGCAAGAAGCCTCCAGCTGATATCGTACTGGATCCTTTGCCCCAAAGATCCAGGACAAGGCAAGAATGTCCTCTCTCTGCAACTCTAGGCAACATCACACTGGAAGTCCTAGATGGAGCAATAAGGAAATAAAAAGTATAGAAATTGGAAAGGAACAACACTATCTTTGCCCACAGAGGACATGACTGTCTACATAGAACATACCAAAGTGGAGAGAAAAAACCCTCCTAGAACTAATAAGCCAGTATAACAAAAATATAAGGTTAATACATAAAAATCCATTGCTTTCCTATGTACCAAAAAAGGACAATTGTAATTTGAAATTTAAAAATAATACCATTTACAATAAAGATATTCCGTGCTCATAGATTTAGAAAACTTAATTTTGTTAAGACATCAATTCTTCCCAACCCGATCTATAAGTTCAACAGCATCCCAATCAAAATCCCAGCAAACTCTCCTATGGACATCAACGAATAGCTTCTAAAGTTTACGTGAAAAGGAAGACCCAGAAAAGCCAACACGACACTGAACGACAAATTTTAGGGACTCACAAAACTCAGCTTCTATAATTACAGAGCTACAGTACTCAAGACAGTACAGAACTAGCAAAAGGACAGACACATATATCAATGTAACAGAATAGAGAACCTGGAGATACATCAATCTGGTCAATTGATCTTTGACAAGAAGCAATGGTAATTAAATAAATAGTGCTTTCAACAAATGGTGCTGTCTGTATGCAAAAAAAAAAAAAAAAAGACACTAACCTTAAACCTTTCACAAAAATTCAAAATGGATCCTATATCTAAATGTAACAGTAAAAAACTCCTAGAAGATAACATAGGAGAAAATCTAGGTGACCTTGGATCTGACCATGAATTTTTAGATGTACCACCAAAAGCAGGATCCATGAAAGAAAACACGTTAAGTTAGATTTCATTAAAGCTGACACACACTGCTCTGCAGAGGACGCTGTTTAAGAAAATGAAAGACAAGACACAGACTGGGCGAAAATATGTGCAAAACACCTACTGGTAAAGGAATTGTATCCAAAATATACAAAGAACCTTTAAAAATTCAAAAATAAGACAAAAAATTCAGTTTTTAAAATGCGTAAAAGATCCCAACAGACATCTCATCAGAAGATTTACAAGTGGCCAACACACAGAAAATGTTCAACGCCATTTGTAAGGAAAGCATACACACAGCATGGGCTCAGCTAAGCTAAACACACCACCAGCACTCATGTCCTGACCTCGTACAGACCTTGAAGAAAAGCTAGGGACTGGTGCCCCTCGGTCAGGACAAGGGCACCACCACGGGGTGGGAAGGAGATAGCAGGGAGCCTCTGGGGAGGCAGATAGGATCTGGGTCTTCACCCAGGTGGCAGTACTTGGGAATTTCCTTTATAAACAATTCTTGGAATTAGTTTCATTCCATTTCCCCTGTTTACATGGTACACTGAGAAGGCTAAATATTTTAAAGATGTAATAAAAGATAGTTTCCTGAAATTAAAAAGTAGCCACATCAAGAGGGCCCACTCCATCCCAGGAAAAAGTTCTGAAGCATCAACTTCAAGACAATATACAGGGGAAATTCACTGGACAATTTTCTAGGCAGAAAAGCAAGTCACATTCATGGAGTGGAAAAAAGTCAGGTTACCCTTATTTTGTCCAAAGTAACCCTTTAAAAAGGCAGGGTTGAGGGTGGGGGAGTATAGACGTACTTCCTAGAGTCTGGGTATTCAGACAAAAGTCATCTATCTCCCCTCTTCCTCCAACCTCCTAGAAAAAGGCAGTTCCTAGAAGAACTTTTGTTTGAAACACAGGTAATTTTAGCTTCAACTCTTGGCAACACAAAGAACCTGCCGCCAATCACAGCCAAATCTAAACTCTTCAGAAAGCAAGAATGTGGGTCCTTGCTACCCAAGCCTCCTGAGCTTAGATCTACAAGGAGGGAACGAAATACAGGTCAATGTAAAATATTAACCGAATACCCTGATAGAAGGCAACAGAGGCCCAGACTAAGCAGTGAGCTTGAAACCGAAATTCTGGACACACTCAAAGCACACTCAAATGCTTATTTCTTCTTCTATAAATAATAGGAACCAAGGTGATTCATTTGACAGCTGTCAGCAGAAAAAAGTGTAGAGCCCTGTCCAAGACTGTGGAGTCAGTCGAGAGGTCTTCCCCTCTCGTTCCCTTGATTCTGTGATGTTACATCCTCTTCCCGTTCAGTTAGCAACAATGAACTTGCAGTTTGAGGCTCACAATTTCCTATGCGGCTGAGATTAAGATGACACAATAAGGAGCTGAGACATGAACGGGATGGCTATCCAACTGCCAAACACACACAGAATCAGGTGCACTATTATTTCTCCTCTGGAGGAAGGAAGGGACCTGGCATTTATCAACAGCTACTCTTACCGGCTACCTGCCTGTTATAAGCCAAGGGAGGCTCTGAGGAATGAAGCAAGCTGTCCCCTAGAATACGTAGCTTAGGAAGAAACTAGAACCAGAATTTGCAGTGTGTGCCTGGTTCCGAATTCATGTCCCACCTACTATACGGGATGCTCTCGAGAGAATTATTGGTGGAAATTCGGGCTGCTGAGGGAACTAGGAAGCGTGCAGGTGCACACAAAGGAAGGTTATTCTTGACGTCTACCAGGAGGCCTAGATTTTCTACTTTCTCCTTTTGTGATATACACAAATATATCAGCAAGATACATATTTAGAAGATATTCCTTGTTCTCCTTCCAAATACATGTTATATGTTCCCCCCTCGGTGTGAAAAGCACAGAGAAGGATTCCCTCCCCCCCCCCGCCCCCCTCCGGTCAAACACAAAACCAGAATAGTGTCCTCTACCTCATTATTAACAGACTGTTAATCAGCAAGAATGATCCGGGCACGGAATCACTGGTGGTGTTCAGTCAGCCCGCCATTCAATCAACACTTACCCAAAGTCCTACCTATGCCTGGTGTGAATACATAGAGACAAAAGATGGATTCTGTCTTCAAGAAATCTGAATCAGAGTTGAAAAGACAGGTGAAAAATAATTATTACAATGGGTAAAGGCCGTGGGATGCTATAGAAACCCAACGATGGAGCATTTGGCACAGAATGGAAAAGACAGAACACCAGCCAAGGCTTCCAGTATAGGATTTAGCCAGGAGTATCCAGAAAGTGCCTGGACACAAGTGGCCAGTTACGACTGGAGCAACTTAGGGTGGGAATGTTTTGGAGCGGGGAGGAGCAATCTAGAGATGAGGTGGAAGAGCGAAGCTGGGTCCGGACCAGGTAGGACCTCCTGTGCCATTTACAACAGAACCTCTAATCCAGAGGCATAGTGATGCCGCTGTCAGTTAGCAGGGGACTAACATGATCTGATGGAGGTTCTGGGAAGATCACTCTTAACACAGAGCAGAATGGAATGCGGAGATATTACAGATTAGTGAAACATCTAGGCAGGTGGTCCAATTATGTGGGTCTGAGCTAAGAGTGACAGTGGATAAGGAACAGAAAGAAAACTATTTAGGAGAATATATTGCCAAATTTATCAACAGTCTACGATGATGAGCAAGGAAGGGACTCGGGTAATACCCAGTACCCCAACCAGGACAACTGTGATACCTTCACTAGAAGGACAGAGCTGGGTGAAAATGGAAGGATTATAATTTTAGATACTTTTCCTTCAGTCTCTTTAAACTATGGTTGCTTTAATGCTAACATCCCTTGTAGTGTAGCACCCCTAATTAAAATTTCATTATTTACAATGACAGTGATGACATCCACAGTATATTTAAGTCATTTAAAAAATAAACAAATGGCTTGGCCTACAGCCTCCAAAAAAAAGGAATTGGAAGAGGAAACGCACGTATCCAAGGTGAAGAAATAAAGCAGTGACTACATGAGCAGGAGAACCCATTTCTGCAAATGCGAACCCAGAGCATGGCCAGCATGAGCATGAACCATACTTCAGTGGGTTATCTCCCCCAGCGAACACTCGTACACCACTTCCCGAAAGATGTTCGCAGCGTGAGTCCACATTGCCTTCCACTCATTCCCCTGAAGGGAACACTTCTCATTAAAAATGTTGACAGGGGGCGCCTGGGTGGCGCAGTCGTTAAGCGTCTGCCTTCGGCTCAGGGCGTAATTCCCGCGTTCCGGGATCGAGCCCCACATCATGCTTCTCCACTAGGAGCCTGCTTCTTCCTCTCCCACTCCCCCTGCTTGTGTTCCCTCTCTCGCTGACTGTCTCTGTCAAATAAATAAATAAATCTTTAAAAAACAATGTTGACAGAAGATGAACTCTAAATTCTAGTTTAAGAGTTCATCTAGATTTAGAAGTCCCAAAGAAGAGCAGTAATCTCTGACTCAAATGCCCTCAGGGACAGTCAGATAATAGAAATCAGTAAAGCAGTCTGGACACAATGTAATAGGGAGTGAAGACGACAGCAGATGGAACCAGTCTGGCCCCTTGGTCGGTTTGAAAACATAGTTGCAAATTCTTTGTATAATTAGCGTATCAAGAGGTGGTGAATCTGGCCCTTCCTTCTCTTTCTATCTTGGTGGACTTGTGGCTGCTCAAACCAAGAGAATACAAGAAAGTGACACAGTACTGAGGCTAGGTCCTGAGAGGCCAGGTGGCTTTTGCCTTGTCCAGCTTCATCTTGGCTCTCGAGTCGCCATGTTGGAAGGCTGACTACCCTGAGGCTGCCATGTTGCAGAACATGCCTAGAAAGAACACATGAAAAGGCTGGATGCTGCATACAGATTTGGGGGATTCCCAAGGAGCCCTGAGCCCTCCTGGCCCAGGCACCCATGTAAATTACTACTCCTCCAGAGGATTCTGGCTCCCCAAGTTTAAGTATCCCCAGCTGAGGCCCTAGCCACTGTGGACTAGAAACAAACCATTCCCACCATGCCTTGTCCACATTCTCAATTCACAGAGTCCATGAACATAATGAAAGAGTTGCTGTTTTACAACATTCAGAGCCAAGATGGTTTGTTACACAGCAGGACGAAACTAGAGCACCTCAAGAGAAAGCTGGCCCCTGCTCTATTCCCGCTGACGCGAGGGAGCGCAGGGCCCGTGTCAGGAGACCCTTCCATTTGTTAAAAGAAGTCAGAAACTTCAAGACTATTTTTCTCTCTTTATTGTTTCAACAGAATTAGTTTATTGATTTTTATTTAGCACTTTTTCAATTGTTAGAACACTGTGTGGGCCAAACAAACATGCTTATGACTGGGTTTCGTCCTTGGCCCACCAGCTTGCAACTCCTCACGTAGCACACAGATTCTTTGGCAGCAAAGAGATGCACCCGTGAAGACAGCCACTTTCAAAGAGCACAGAGAGCCAAGGGCTCAGGTCACCTTGCCGTCACCACTCTGCTCCGGACCAGCTTTGGTTGCTGATTTTTCTTAGACAACACAAGGGAAGAGTCAGCTCTAGGAAAGGCTGAGCAATTCCCCAAAATATTCATAAAAACACTCCAGGATTTTCTTTAGTTTTAAATCTCCAACAGATGAGAAGGTCCTATGCTAACTCCTCAAGCCCTGGTGAGGACAAACAAAAGCCAAGGACAAGTTTGGAAGTCCTAAATATGAGCTCAAGGGGCACGCCTGGGAACCAAGGCCCACAAAGCCGACCAGGGATTCAGTGGTGGGTGGAATCAAAGGTGAGCACAAAGCCTGGGACACAAGAGCAGCTCGATAAAAAATAAATGTATAAATGAACAGATAGATAAACGACCATGTCAACAGATGACTTGTCTAACCTTCCCTTACACTGCATTCTGGCATCTCCAAAAACACAAAACCACAACCTAATCTAGGTTCACATAAGGTCTTAAACTAATTTAAGTTGCTAAGTCCTAAAACAGAAATGACCAATTCTCCCAAGTTTCTATACCTGTTGGGACAAGGCCATTCTCATTTAAACTCCTTAGTAGGGAGTCTTGTATCCAAGCCATCACTGAGTTCAGAAAGAAAGAAAAGAACAGACTCCTATTTGCATCTTTGTGATTTTTACAAAGTACCACCCAGGCCTAAATTAATCTTGTAAGTGACTAGGGTTTTGTTTGTCTGTTTTAATTTTCTTTATAAGAAGCAGAGAAAAGAAGTCACATGAGATTCGGCAAGAATATTTACTTTCAAATAGGTTGCATTCAACAAATTAGCTTTCTATTTACTTTCTGCGAAATCACTGTACCACAGCCATCTGCACAAGTGAGCTAGGATATAATTACCCTATCAGGACTGAATATTAAAGATGACTTGGATATGAACTCAGATTGCAAAGTCAAATCCGCCACTGTTCCACGATCTGGTCGGGAGGCCTTCAGAGAAGGATGGCTCAAAAGGGCCAGACTTTTGACGCCATGGCCAAAAGATCTTTTCCCTTCCTTTCTGCCTGCATTAGAGCCCACACCAATACGCACAAGGAAGTCCTTAAAACAGTTGAAGAATGCCTGCTATCTCCTGTCTGGATTATAAATTGGGAATTTTTGAGATTTGATATGGGGTACCAAAGGAACTCTGGTTTCTTCAGTATTTAGGAGTGGATGCGAGACCACGAAGTGCCAAGAGTTGACAAGCAGATGGGAGGAAACACCCTGGAGACTAAGAGCCAAGGCTGCCAGCTTTCTTCTCCACATCCCTTTTATCACACATTCTGGGTGAGCCTGGAGAACAATGGGAAAGCTTGCTTGTCATCTCAAAGCCTATAAATCACTGGGAAAGTTTCTGACTCAAGCTGAGCTCAAGAACATTGCCTGACCTCACAGCAAGTGCTTCACCATGCGCCCAATCAATTCTAAGGTTCTACTCATCAAACCAGGCTTTTCTTGATTTATATTACTGGAGGATTCCAGGAGCTGTGAGTGCAGGGAAGTAAAGCATCCTGGGTTGCTGTAACGTGTGCCACTGCTCCGAAACACTCCGCGACAGCCAAGCTGTATCTTCGGAGAGTTCAAGTAGCTGTTGGTAGAAGATGAGGCATATGCTTGTGTGCACATGTGTGGGTAAAACGGAGAGGAGACTCCCAGAAACAAACTTCATTTTATGGATAAAATTACCAATTTTATGTTTTCTGAGCTAATAAAACTTAGTATCCTGAATACTATTAAAAACTGGCTCTTGGTGCATGTGAGCAACTCCATTGATTAAATATCCCACTCTTGATTTTGGTTCAGGTCATGATCTCAGGGTGCTGGGATCGAGCCCTGCAGTGGGCTCCCTGCTCAGTGGGGAGTTGGCTTGAGGATTCTCTCTCTGCACCTCCCCACAATGCTTGCACGCACGCACATGCGCACATTCTCTAATAAACAAATAAATAAATCTTCAAAAAAAAAACTAGCTCTTAAGTAAATCTTCCTATACGAACTCAGAAGACAGGCAATTAAAGGAACCTCAAACTCAACCTTTTCAAAAAGGAACCTCACTGAGGTCACAATAAAGCTCACATTTACCTAATTAAGCTATTAAAATAGAAATTCTGCCCAGAGAGTTCCATAACAAAGAAAGAAAAGTGAAGGTGCAACAGGAAACAACTAGGCATTTGATAGCTTCAAGGATTAACATTGTTACACTTACGCAACAAATTTTGTTACTTTCCAAAAAAAAAAATTAAAAATTATCAGCATCTCAGCAGTTACAGGCAGAGGTTAGCAAAAGCTTGGTTTCCTTTATAGAATTCTATTTTGTTTCCTCTCCAGCTCCAGAAGGCAGGTGGAGACCAAGGAGAAGAACCTAAAGGTCCAAGTTTTCGAAGATGTGCCACTTTGAATGTCTACCTCTGAAAAATAAAATCCCCATGCCTACAAGTTAAATTAAATCCCCATGCCTATCCTGACATATGTGACCAAGGACACACATTCAGTGACGAGAAGAATCCAGAAATGGTGTGATTGGGGACCATCTATAATCTGGCTGGTATGTCCAAAATGTTTGCTTTTGGTGTCTCTGGGTTGCACCAAAGGTTTTTGAATTTTGTAAAGTCAAATCTGTTCAAGTAAAAGCTTAAGCAGAAGTGTGAACAAAGCAGGCGACTGAGGGATGACCCAGCGGAAGGGTACCAGTCGTTGGGGTGAAAGGGGTGGCAGAGCCTGCCTATTCCCCCTCATTCGCTTCAACCTGTTCCCAAAGATGCTCCACAGAGCCACTAGGGCTCTGAAAATGATCTGGGACTTAGCCTACAACACCACAGGCTAAAATGAGGTCACAACACTGAAGTGGAAAAACATCAAAACGAATGAAATATAAAAGCTAGATTAGGTTAATTTTCCTATCTAGACTAACCAAAGGGTCAACAGGCTTCAAGACTATTTTTCTCTGTTTATTGTTTTAACAGAATTAGTTTATTGACTTTTACTTAGCACTATCTTTCTGCCTTGCAGGCAACGAGGCCATATTTTCCCCCAAATCTCATAACAGCTTCATTACTGACTCAGAAGATAGAAGTCAGAAGACGGATTTTCTTTTTTTTTTTTTTAAAGACTTTATTTATTTATTCATTTGACAGAGATAGAGACAGCCAGCGAGAGAGGGAACACAAGCAGGGGGAGTGGGAGAGGAAGAAGCAGGCTCATAGCAGAGGAGCCTGATGTGGGGCTCGATCCCATAACGCCGGGATCACGCCCTGAGCCGAAGGCAGATGCCTAACCGCTGTGCCACCTAGGCGCCCCAGAAGACGGATTTTCTTAACTGATAACATTCACTGTAAAACTCCTCCATTGAAAAGAAGTAGTAATTCAGCATAACCTTTGCTAGAAAAAAAAAAAATGGAAGCAATTTACATGATGGTGTAAACCTGGGTGTATAGAACCCTGATCATTGTACAACTGCTTAGCCCAGGAACACTTAAGGAATAAAAAAAAAAAAAATTAGAATTAAACTGAGTTATAAAATCCCACCAAGAGTTTGGTTTTGTTTTTTAATGCTAAGAAATCAGCTTTCCAGGTCCACTTAGTTTAATTACAACATCTAGAGAATGAAGAACATGTGACGTTTCTCCCCGTTTGGACGGGAACCCTGCTAGTAGGAAACACCCACATGCAGCATTTAACACTCTGTCTAGCCCCTATGTACTCTCTAAAACGATCTGCCGCATTCTAACGATGACACCGGCACAAATCTACTCACGTCCTCATCGTTTCTCCAACACCGTCCACTCAATTTCATCTCGCACAGACACCCTCACCCCTCGTGCCCGCTTGCCCAGATCCAAGCACTCCCTGGGACTCAAGCTCACAACACCCCTCTTTAGGCAGCTAACGCCGGCATGGCAGCCCACCAGCCGTCCCCCAGGCCCACAGCACCAAGAGTTCGTTCTATTTTGTTCTTAATCACACACCCTCGCTGTCCCTTCCATCCTCCCATGGGTGTGTCAGACCCTGAACTCCTAGCATGAAAGGTCTGTGGCTCGTTTTTCTGCTCTACCTCACCCGGCATCTATCACCATGCTGCACCCACATGAAACACACAATATTTGTTGAACAAACGTGCATGTATTATTCCCAATCACCTCCCATCTCCACACGGAACCGGGCAGAAATATACAAAGTGAGTGAGCCGTGAACGGAATTTGGTTTTCTACTACCAGCCACACTCATGAGTCTTGTATCAACTCATGCTTTCCCTGTCATTTATGTTTGTTTTACTATGTTGTTGATCACAGGACACACTCTGATTAGCCTTTAATTTGTTGTAATAAATCTCTATTATCCTTGGCATTGTTTAGAACTTGTAGCTGCCTGGTGAGTCAAGGCAACGATTTACAATGAAATTGCTGTATAGATTTTGCCCTTCCCCTTACTTAACATTAACCTCCCGATTTCATTCAACAGCCTTACTTCAAACTAGTTCAAACACCAGCTATAAATAGGACTAAAAAGAAGGGAGAAAAGGTCTTCACTCTGTCCAAAGGTTTCAGAAAAAGACCACTGAAATCTGGTTAGACGGGATGTAACCTCACGTGAAGAGCCTGGTGCCAAAGACTTGTGGTTGGTTTCTTCTCTTTCTAGTTGATAGCCATACTCTCCCATCTGGGGCAGAGACGGCAAAGAAACTTGAGAAAAATCCAGTCTACAGTAGAGTGGAAAATGAAATTCCTCGTTCTGACTTTCCAGAACACTATTCCACTAAGCAACGTGAGAAAACACGTACGCGTCCAAACAGAATGCACATGGTTCATACATGGCCGGTGCATTTGGAGGCTGCCCTCTGAGACCTGCCTGAGCAGAAGAGACCAGACATCAGGCCGACTTGAGAACTGTACAAAGCCCAAGTCACCCCCGCTATGGCCTCTTTAGCTCCTTGTTCACCGACAAGGTATTCAGACTCATCAGTGTGACCACCTCAAAGGGCATGGGGTCCATTCTGACAGCGCTAGAATTTCCGCAACGCTGACAAGGACCTTACAAGGCACAATGAATGGTGCAGACAGCACATTAGCTCAATAGTCCTCATGTCGTGCCACGCACAGCGAAGTCCCCTCCTAAGCACAGCGGCCCTCTTGGACACCATCCTTATTGCTCTCTCTTAGGAGCCAGCCCAGCAGCACAGCCACTGGAGGAAGACGGGTGGGGCAGCAGAGAGAGGAACCCCCAATCTAAGCTGGCCAACCCCGCAGGCTGATGGGTCATCTTTCTTCCTGTCCTGGAGAGAAAGGAGGCAAGAATCCGGTAGTAATACCTGGATTGCGATTTCTGGCTTCCACCGGGTCACACAGATCGTGCCTAAGTGAAACTCCGTTATCTCTGAGAATTCTGTTCATCAACAGAATCTGGGTAAAACCAGATTTCCTACAATGGCAGGGATAAAAGTCCCTAAGTGTACCGGACACTGGAAATGTATCTGCCATTGCATTGTTAAATCCAAACTCTGGGCTACACGTTATTCCAAAAAAATGTTCAGCAGAGATGCAGTGACACAATGTTCCCAGCTGTTTCTTTAGGGAGAAAGACTGACCTTTGGTAAATATATTTGTTTCCTGTTTTAAGCGTCCAAATGATATTCTATGAAATGATGGTGTTAGAGGAGGATTATTTTACAGTCCACGCCTAACAAAACTAAAAAGTTGGCAATTCAAAGTTTATTTTTAGGTCTTCTGTATCTGGAAAATTTAAATTCTGCAACTATGGACTTACAGTTTCTCTATGGGGAGCCCCTTACCTGAGGGAGCAATTACTTTGCCCACAGAAGTTGGTGGTGTGCTGAATAGCAAGAAAGTAGCCAAGTCAACTCAGTATATCCCAGTCACCAGCGAGGCAACTGTGCCACGATGCCTTTAATTTTTGAAGTTATTCATATTGAATTTGTGGGGACTCTAACAATCCAGGGGACCCCACGTGAACACCTGTGAGGTCATTTTCTCTAGCATTGTACTTATGGAACTCTTTTCCAAATTTTTTTCTCAAATTCTTTGGAGGATAGTTGACACACACTGAGAACATTAGTTTCAGGCGTACAGCACCGTGATCCAACTTGCCCGTGCATTATGCTCCGCTCCCCACAAGCGTGGCTGTCATCGTCCACCAACGCCACGGACTATTCCCCCTGCGGTGCCTTTTATTCCCGGGACGTACTCATTCCCTAACTGGAAGCCTGTATCCCTCCTTCCTCTTCACCCCTTGGGCCCGTCCTCCCCTCCCCGCCTTCCCTCCAGCAACCATCAGTGTGGTCTCTGCATTTATAGGTCTGGATTCTGGTTTTTGTTCGTTTGGTTTTAGATCCCACAATTTCATTCTCTCATATTTGTCTCAGTCTGACTTCCTTCATTTCCATAGGTCTTCCACAGTGGCTGCCCCAATTTACATTCCCAACAACAGTGCACGAGGCTTCCCTTTCTCCCACATCCTTGCCATGCTTGCTAGTTCTTGTCTTTTTTTTTTTTTTTAAAGATTTTATTTATTTATTTGACAGAGAGAGAGACAGCCAGCCAGAGAGGGAACACAAGCAGGGGGAGTGGGAGAGGAAGAAGTAGGCTCACAGCGGAGGAGCCTGACATGGGGCTCGATCCCACAACGCCGGGATCACGCCCTGAGCTGAAGGCAGACGCTTAACCGCTGTGCCACCCAGGCGCCCCATAGTTCTTGTCTTTTTGATGCTAGCCATTCCGACAGGTGTGGGGGACAGGGCTCTCTCGTCGTGGTTTGATTTGCAGCTGCCTCATGAGGGACGTGGGGCAGCTTCTCATGAGTCTTGACACCTTTTAAGAAGTTGGTGCATCACGCTATTTTTTTAACTCCATGAAAGATTTCATTTTAAAGGGTTTTTAAATGTATTTTAAAAGACCTACCATTTCTACTCATGGTTAAAACAGAATTTGGCTAAAAGGTTTATAAAGTTGTTTCACTGCTTTAAAGTTTTAAATAAAGTTTAAATGCCGTAAGCCAATTTAGGGATGGTTATCTACATATTACTTTAATAGATGGGTGAAATTCAATAAATACCTACAAATAAAAAAGTAACTAAATAAGCCTTATAAGTATAATAGTACAGCCCAGCTCTCTTTAAAATGAGCCGTGTATTGTATACACGGCTATGTAGGCTCTGGTGAGAATAAGGTTTCCATCAAACACAGACTTAACGTGCTCGGCCAATCAACCCCAAAGTGGGCAATTTTGAGACTACCAGGTCAAGCAAAAGAGATTAAGGGTGAAAAGCACGTGGCACATAGTGTTAGGGTAAGAAGGACTGAAGTATTGGTCTTCAGTTTCAGTGTTAAAGGGACACTATAAGAATAAACTCTTTTCAAGCCTGTTCTTCCAGATTTTGAAAAAGTTGATGGTGCTCCATGGTTTCTCGTGACCGTGACTGTGCTGCGGGAGCTATTCGTGGCAAACCACCTGGATAATATTGATTTCCCTTATTGATCATAATGCTAAACGCACGCTCTTCTACAGTACCTTCACGTGTCAAATACGCAGCTAAATTCAGCCACTTCCCCCGAAGGCTCCATGACCAGGACCATTCTGGTTGGTCCCTGGAACAAGGCCTGCCTGCCCATCAACATAAGACAGGTGCCTGTTAAGGGCGAGCGCTGCCAAACATACCCTTTGAAATTCTTCATGGCCTTGACCCTCACACCGCCTTTGTCCGCTAGTTCGCGCTCTTACTCTACGTTGACTCTTAGCTCACTTTCCCTGGAGCTGCATCTAATCCATCATCTGCAGATAAGACCAGCAACTTGCCTTGCAGGGTCTTAACTGTTCCGTTTGGGTGAACTGGCACTTGCCGTCTAGGGAAAGGGAAGAGATGCTGAATTAATGAGCACGGTTAATTTGAATTCTCAAGAGCGGTTCAACAGACCAGGCTGCTTCGAACAGGAATCTGCAGCTCAGATATTCTGACCTTCTAAGTGCCATCAAAAGTGTAACCTACATGTACTCTACTTCTGCCTATAGTAGCATAAATCAGAATAAACTGGCCTAATTAGTTTTGTTTGCAGCAAGCTGAGTCATTAAAAAACACAACTCCTTGAGAGCAGTTGGTGTTGCCATCTGGCCCATCCTCTTGCTCCTGGGCTCTCTCCCTTCTGTAGCTTGCAGTCCAGAAGCCGACACTAGTCCAGACACGCAGCACTTTGGCTGTGAATGCAAGTGGATGTGTGAGGACAGGACTAAGGTCAGTCCATCTTCCCAAGAATATTTATCTGGAAGGAATATGGCCTCGAAGTGGGGGAAGAGTCCACGTGGGAGGAGAAAGGGCAGTAAGGTTTTAGCCTGAGGCTAGGACCCAACTACTCTTTCTACTGAGACTGCCTGCAGGAGCTGTGCAGAGCTGTGAACCACGTACCCCGTTGGGCCCAACCAAAGGCTCCCGAGCAACAGATACACGCTCACCTGCTAGACCACCAAGTCTCCTAAGCCAGAGTCTATGGACGTTCGTCTTGTCTCGTTCTTAACATTGCAGGGCTCTGGTTTTCAGGAATTTCCAACAGCACTAGAGGAAGAATGGCTCTCTATTCCATTTAGGATCTTCACTATTAACATTACCCCTACTTCGAGTGGCCTCAAAGTCTGTGGGATTAAAGGTCTTCCTTATAAAATGCATTCTGTGCCCTGTGAGTCAGCTTGATTTTAGTCTTCTGCTAACTGGGAACTGGCCTTGGAGAATTCATTGAACTTCTTTGGAAGTCAATTTTCTCCCTCAAAAAATTGAAAAGTTGAACTAGATAAAATACAGAGCACTTCACAGATTTAAATCCTAGGATTCTCTGACTTCCTGAACTAAATACAACCACAGTGTCCTAATTTCTTTCTCTTGGTCAGCATTAAGCTATCCATTCTCAATCAAATAAAACATACACAAGCGTGTATATGTGTGCATATATTTGCATGTAAAGATTCATCACTGATTAGGTTTTTCTACTGGGAGGAACACACACGCACACCACACCCCCCACATGCAAGTCCCTCTTATACCTGAACCAACTAGCAATTATGGGCACTTGGAGCAGCAGGCTGTATACTCTCCAGACCAGCCTTCTCTCCTAAAAGCCAGAAGACCCCTTAATAATCAGAAGGAAGTAGGCGCCAGGGTGGCTCAGTCAGTTAAGCGTCTGCCTTTGGCTCAGATCATGATCCCAGGGTCCTGGGATGGGAGCCTGCTTCTCCCTCCTCCCCTCCCCCCGCTTATGCTCCCTCTCTCGCGTGCTCTCTCAAATAAATTAAAGATCTTTAATGCAATAATGAACACTGGACTAGAAAAGCCATCTCACTGAGGAAGCAGAGACCTTTGAGTTTGCGGCCGAAAGTTAGAACATTCTATCCCTCAACTCTATCAGCAGGCAAAAGTAGTGCTACAAGTATCTTGTTTGCAAGATTTTAGAATGTAAAGATTCGCCACTTTCTTTTATGTACCTGAAAATGAAAGTGAAGGGGTATTAAAAAAAAAAGTCATTCCATAGAGAGAAATTCAATTTAATATTCTAGTGAATACACATACAAGAACACTACAAGTGGGTACGTGAAGGAGTACAAGTAACTGAGATCACCAAACCCAACCCTCCCCCCTAACATACCCTGTCTTAAAGGGAAAGCCTACCGAAGGCCTACATAAGGGTCTGAAGAAAAAAACCTAAAGTATTAGTGAAGTTTTCACTTAGCTGGTAATTAAACACATGCCTCGTTTCAATCCATGTCCAAGACCACACCCCAAGCCCTTCTGCACCTTTCCACGAGGATTCAGGTACAGAAGCTCTCGACTACGCACCTCCTTGTTAGGAGAGAACTGTAAGCGACCCAGCCATGTGCGAGTGACGCAGTTATGGTCTTTTAAGAAGCACAAACCAGCACTGCCTTCAGAAGGGCGATAACGCCCACCTGCTACATCTCTGCCACTTTCTCGAACACCTCTTCTGCCTCTCCAAGACGCTCTCAGAACGAGCAGCCTCTTTTTATCGGCAACTCATGAACAGCACTCTAAAGGGGAGGCCATTTATGTCCCGGGCAGCAGCAACCTGAACCTCATTCTTCTGCAGACTAGAGACTTCTACATTACAGCTCAGACCCCGTGCCTGTATTCTCAAGTGTCCCATGCTCTGCTCCTGATACTGAATCTCACATTTCCTAGAACTCTTGAATATCTGCTCTTTTCACGTGAAATATTCTTAATTTCTTATTCAGTACGCAAAATATTCTTTATTTCCTAGAATCAAATTCAAAATAACTTTTCAAATGTACACATTTTTTCCCATAACCATGATGTACCAAAATAGTATTAAGGGAAACTTGGTTGTGCCCAAGTACCCAAATGGCAAACATTTCTGAGTTCTTACATTACAGAAATAGCAGAGTTATCTTAAGTACAGTCAAGACCTAGAAAATAAGCCAAGAGAAGCCTTGAAAAGCCAAAGTACTTACTGACGCAGAACACACATGCACTAAAGCTCATGGGTTTTACTGCCAGAAGGACACTTTAAGGTCATTCACTCCGATTAAAAAACACAATTCTAATCAATGTGGTTATCCACTTTCCCAAGGTATGACCAGCCAGTAGAAAGAACAGAATTTAGAAACAGCAATGAGAAAGAAAGTTAAAGTCAGGCTTGCTGAGGGCAGCAAGGAATATTGCTGGGGGCATGCTGGTGCTTGAAGTGACTAAAAGCCTATTATTTGAAAGTAAATACGGAGCAAGAAAATAATAGCATGTGGGGCCATCTGATGTAAGGACCCCCAGTTCTATCTAGCATAGGAGTCTGAGGCCTGTAAGCTTCGGAAGAGGCTAACATTTACGATGTTTGAGAGCCTAAGGTCATAAATTTGTCTGGAAAACTTACTCCACTAAGCATACACTGGCCCAACGGTGCTATACAAGTAAAACTTTGTTATTTTTAAAACTTTGGCAAAGTTTACCTTCACGTTCTTTTTTCTGATCAGTGGAGCTTGACTAAATCCCTACACCTACAATACATACATACATACATAATCTGGATGCCTCCAGATTAATCTATCATCACTGTGAGTAAATGGATATAGCCTTATAGCCGATCACTGTGTTTGTATTCCTTTGACACTTCTGAAAACGTAGCCAATCCAACGGCATACTCACTGTAACTTTGCACTTTCTCCTGCTTGGTTTTAAATTATTTTCATTAAGAAGATAATGCGTCACCAATTTTTTCTGTTAGACCTTCTGGCAATGAACCAAAAATACAACCATTTAATTGACTTCCATTGGGTCTAAAGAACATAACCACCATCACCTGGAAGGGATTCTGGACGTCATAGCAGCAACTGGCTTCCACGAGTGGGTCGATGCTGGATGCCAGATGCAGCGGAAACTGATTTGACTAAAGAGAATCAAACTGAATGTTTGGCATTGTTCAGGTACAAATTTATTTATTAACAGAAATATATACACACATATATAGATTATAGATACAGATATAATCTCCTTTGGAAAAAGGAAAATGGTCCCCTAGATTTAAAGAATTTTTATAGCTTTATTATTGTCAGTGGTGTTGAAAACCTTAAATTCTATTGGAAAATACCTTTCTAAGCCATCTAGGTCTTCCAGTGATATCTCACCTCTTAGATATTTAGCAATTTCTTAAACTATATTTCCAATATTAAGCTCTAAGTCAAGACGAATTATGAAAAATGCACTATGGTTTGCACACACAAGTATAACAGGATAATTGATTCTATTTTTCAGAACTCTTCAACTGCTGTCCTATCTAAGTGTGTCTAAGGCTACCAGACTACCATACTGAAGCTGAAAGATCAAAAAGCATCGTCTACGTCTTTAACCACCTACATGTCAGTTCACACAGTAGAAAACAACACTTGGAGGTCCTCAATTTAAATTGGTTCTGGTATTCTGTAACTTAAAATTTTTCTCCCAAGAGACATTTAATTTCTATTGTCCAAATTCATTCATATAAGGTTGTTCTGACATTTTCTAAGCAAAATAAAAGATTTAGGAGAGCAATTACTCATGCTATAGCACACTACTGCTCCACGTACAGACAAACTTGCTGCAGAGGATTCCTGCTGGGCTTTTCCACACACAGGTTATCTTACCCCTCGTAGACAAGGTCATTTTGTGTTATCAGCGTTTTTCGTTCACTCATTAATAACCTCAACAGAGAATAAGAAGAATAAGAAGAAATCTGAAATCTCCGAGTAAGACTCAGGAGCTGGGCCATGGGAAATGTAGAAACCCCGGTGAGAAATATTCATTAGCATTGCAGACGTTACAGGGTCTACGGGCACCCTCGGCAGCCGCTACAAATGCGCTGGAAACCCATATACTTTCCTTTCAGTCTGCATGTGAAGGCCTCAAAAAGTAGTCCTGAACTACCCATAGGCCAGCGTCTCCCCCAACTTAACCTAAACAATCCCATCGACCAAAAACTCAAATTTTCAACCCATACCCCATACGTGTCATCTGAGAACCTTGGGCGGGGGGTGAGGGATGAAGCTTCACAGTACCTGCTGGGGACAAGTCCTTCTCGGGCTCAGAATTCAACCAAAGAAGGAAGATGTTAGCGTTCTTGCTCCCACGCAGCCCGGGTTCCTCACCACGCGCACGCATCAAGCCGTCTAACACACCACGCACGCACCTAGGGCAATGGTTTTCACCTGGTCTGAGCATGAGCATCACCTGCAGAGGTCCTTTTGCGACGTACCCAGGGCCAGCCCAATTCAATACGCATCCGCTTGCAGGGTGCAGGCGCTCGTGATTATTCAGAGCTACCGCGGGGACTGTAATCTGCAGCCAGGCTGAAAAACACTGCTTTCTCTGAAGCAGTGGTTTTGAATCAGGGGAAATGTTACCCATTCCCTACTCCCTGGGACCATTTGGCCATGTCTGGAGACATCTTCAATTGTCATAACTGGGGGTTGCTCGTGGGTATAGCCCAGTATGCTGCTAAACCTCTTAAAACGCATAAGGCAACTCATTACAACAAAGACTTATCTGGTCCCAATGTGAGTGGTGCCACTGTTGAGAAACCCTGCTCTAGAGAAAGAACGGGGGTGGGGGGAGACACAACTGGTCGGTCTCTGGAGATCCCCTCACAGAAGAAGGAAGGAAGCACTAAGAAGCTTTCAGGAGGAAGCCAAACACTCACAGCCCTGCCACTCCATCCAGCAAGGCTGGATGTAGTTCCACATGGACCCTGTCTGACACGAATGAAGAGGTCCGTCCTGGGTGCTCTCACTGACTAGGGTGATGCTGAAGGACAGCGTGAAGCTACTGGTCCCTGAGACACGCTCTAAGTCCATAAAGTAAACAAGACCCACCAGGGTGGCTAAGGAATTTTTTTGGAAGGACGATAAACAACAGAGTAATGTCTCTGCTCATCATTCTTTCTCAGTTGCTGAAAACCAGCAATATGTGCCCCTAGAATTAAAATAAAACTACTTTTGTGACTTCTTCAACTGGATTCATAATGCCCAGTGGGTGAACTACTCGTGTGGGCTCCTGCTTATCAGAATCACCTTTGCCCGGAAGGTCAACAATGCACAGCTACTGCTGGAAGAAGCCGAGTCCTCCACGACGCCCACAACCTGGGCTAAAAAGCCACCTGTTGAAAAGCACAGATCTGCCAGCTGGTATCTGGAAGCAAAACCCCTTGGTATCGTGATGGGAGAAAGTTGGACCCAACCTTGGATTTCCGTGGGATCAGGTAAGCGAATCCCCCATTCTCAAGGTGGCTGTCTGTTTGGGTCCATGCCTATATGAAAGTGGCTATTCAACTGCTTAATTTACAAATCTGGTATACAGCAAGCGACTTGAATGCACAGACAAATGCCTCAAAGTCTAGATGTAACGGTGTTGAATCTACTTCCTCTTTGCACATGGAATTCTCTGCAAACTGAAAAACAGTTGCATCATAACTTGTAAAAAAGCAAACGCACTCACGAGCATGTTATTCAACTTGGAGAGTTGGGTTGTTGTTTTTTTTTTTCGGTTTTGTCTTGGCTTTTGTTGTTTTTCAATCAGCTACTAATTTAAATATGGCTATATAGTCTTACCTATTTTTAAGAAAAGAAAAATACTCAAAATTCACCTTTGTATCCAGTTGGGAATTAAGCTGTTTTAACCAAAAGAAACTCTTGGATGCTCCCAGTTCATCAACTGCTTCCTCCACTGGGCTTGTAACAAGATTTAAAGATGTCCAAGGCACAGTCAACTCAAACAGTAATTGTTTTCACTGATGTTCCCTCAGTGTGTATATGTGTGTCTTTTTGGAGGGAGCGTTACAAGTAGGACCATATTCTGCCAATATGTGTTTCTTTTCACTTTCATTCTGGCACAATGCAGACACACTTCCACCTGCTTTCACCTACTTATTCTTCCCTCGAAAACCTGCGAGTGCTCACGCAATCATTATCTCACACAAACTCCAAACGAAGGACTCTGTACATGACTCAGCAAATCTGCAATTTGGGATTTATCTCTCTACTGGTTCCGACTTGTTTCTAGGCCAATGATTCAACCGAAGTGTGGGGGGATTAAAAATATGAAAAGTCAGGTCTTACCATCCATATCAAAAATTAATTTGCAATGGCAGGCTACATACAGGCCCACGTTTGTAGGCTGATGATCCATAAACACCTCATGGTACCACTTCTTTTCCAATTAAGTGTTGAAATAAAAAGGCAATGCATACGCGCCACAAATATACTTTGGTGAGGGTATCAACTGCCAGGAGATTTGTCACGTAATGAGAAAANTGTCTTACCATCCATATCAAAAATTAATTTGCAATGGCAGGATACATACAGGCCCACGTTTGTAGGCTGATGATCCATAAACACCTCATGGTACCACTTCATTTTCCAATTAAGTATTGAAATAAAAAGGCAATGCATACGCGCCACAAATATACTTTGGTGAGGGTATCAACTGCCAGGAGATTTGTCACGTAATGAGAAAACCTGACGTAAACGTAAGAATTAAATACAGTGTCATTCTAAATAATGCATCTATGCTACACCAAACTTTTAAATAAAATGGTTAAATTTTAAAAATCACTTGCCGAATCAAGAAGTCTATCTGAATCCAGGCAATAATAAGCCCTGATGTGATGTTAATCTCATCTAGAAATAGACCTTACTTTATGCAAGGTATTGCTTAAAAATCGCACTTGAGGTCTCTTCTTGTCCATTAAGTCATGCCTTGATTCAACGAGAGGACTTCTTTATCTAAAAGAGCACTTTGGGAAAGAAAAAAATTGTTTTGTGTGTGAACTACCTGGCCCCTGAGTAATTTGGGGGGGTTCCAGATNTCGCACTTGAAATCTCTTCTTGTCCATTAAGTCATGCCTTGATTCAACGAGAGGACTTCTTTATCTAAAAGAGCACTTTGGGAAAGAAAAAAATTGTTTTGTGTGTGAACTACCTGGCCCCTGAGTAATTTGGGGGGGGGGTTCCAGATACAAAGTTTCCCTAAAACAGTGCACATACTTACTTCTCATGCTCATTAAAAAGTAATCGAGAAATGGAAAAGTCATTAACTTGAACTTTCCCGTTAACCCATTATTCCCCGAAGACAAGCTTCATGGCTAGTGACTCACCTCATCACGGTAAGACAACTAAAGTATCTTTTTAAATGACTTTCATCTCTTGTGGGAAGTGCACAGCCAAGGCTGCCCACAGCCATCAGGGCAGCTTCTGGGCCAGTCCTGGAAACAGTGAGTGAGGGTGCAATTAATGTAGTAAAAGCCCCAGCCAGCCAGGAGGCCTCGGCGCATGGTGACTTGGCTTCTCCCACCTTCACTCCCCAGCCCAACCCAGAAAGCAGCAGCATCATGTCTCCCCCACCCTTTCCAATTCCATCTGCACGTAAGAGAGTATTGGCTGCATTAGGAGCCAAGCTTCAGGAGTCAATTTTCAGCACTAGGAGAAAAGGATTAGGATGAAATGGGATCCAACAGGTAAATCCCCAGGTACAATATTGAAACTTTACCCCTTCATGTCACTCACTGCTCACACTGGCCGCCTCCACCACTGCTCAGAGCTGACTGCACATAGACTCCGTAGTAGCTTTCAAATAAAGAGGAAAACCTCAGGTATTTTGGATGAAAAAACCCCACAGTTTATAAAACCAAACATTTTAGTTCTAACTCAACCATAAGCAACATGAAAGGGTTGGGAGGGGGTTTTGTTTGTTTAAGAAGTGATTTTTTTTTCCTCTCTGAAGTTCAAAGTGGTTTTAGAACCAAGATGCAGGAAATCAAACCCCTTCCAAAAGGTTTAGGGTCCAGTTTAGAGCTGTCTCAGCAAATGCAGTGGCTATCACACTTCAGAAACCAAAGGAGCGTCCAAATCCATCTGTACATTTTCAAGAGGAACATTCCAACAACTGGGACGGCTGTCTCACAGTGTAAAAAAAAGCATGCTATTCAAAGTACGTTTAAGGGAGTCTGGGAGAGGGTGGTGGGTTTTGAGAGAGTATGGAAGGAAATCATTTGATGTGCTTCTCCTACAAAGGGAAGTCCCCCAACCCCCAAACATGGACAAAATCCTCGAAGTAAAGTAAGGCATATCGACAGGGAACATTCAGGGAACACGGCATCTTCCGGCTTGTTGACAGACACCATATTTCTTTTCCACTGTTACTGTTTTTTCATAATAAACATTCATTTCTTTATGCACATAAGCTGTTACCTGGATTCAAAAACCTTTTGGTCAGCCGTTGGATGAGAACCCCAGTAGGACACTGCACACAACTAGGAAAACACTCAAGTTCAAGACGGGGAAACCTTAGCTTGGTTCTCTTTTTATCTTCAATCCCCACTCATCTCACCCTGACCACTAAGAGTCCCATGGAATTACTGTTCTGTCCTTCCCCTAACTCCTCATCCCCTCTTCACCAGGCTTACTTGACTGAGAACTGTACAAACTTAAAACAAATCGAGGGGAAGAAACACATGGAGCCTTGGAAGCACACGTTTGCTCCTCTCCCCAACCCACCCCCTATCCAGCGCCTGCACTCGCTAATGCGGCTGGAAAGCCCTTTGAGGTTCATAACTCTCTAGTGAGTCGCCCCAGCCAAAGCGGTTCCCCCGCACGTACTGACCCACCGTTCATGCCACTGTAGACACTCCGGTGATGGGGTGACGCGTCCTCCTGCGCCTGTCTTCGGAGGGTACCCTCCCTGCTGCCTCCGCCGCTGCCTCCGCCTCCTCCGCCCACATGTTTGTGATCGGGGCTCCCCCCAAATTGTTGTTTGAGGTGCTCAGGGCTGGTGCCCCTGGCTCTGGGTAGATGCTCCAGGCTCCCACCAAGGGCGTGTTTCTGCAGATGCTCGGGGCTCCCTCCACTGTGCCTGGCGTGTTCAGGGCTGCCCCCGGGCCTGTGCTTCTGAAAGTGCTCGGGGCTCCCGCTCAGCACATGTTTGGGCAGCGTTTCGGGGCTGCTCCCAGGGTGCGGGTGCCTCTGCTGCTCAGGGCTGCCCTTGCACAAGGGTTTGTGGTGCTCGGGGCTGGGTCCTTTGAGTGCTTTTGGGTGATCTGGGGTCCCGGAGGCTCTGGGTTTCTGGAGATGCTCGGGGCTGGTGCTCCGGTGCTTGGCGTGCTCCGGGCTGCCCTCGGCCCGGGGCTTCTGCAGGTGCTCCGGGCTGCCACCGCTCGCGTGGTGCTTGTGGTGGTCGGGGCTGTCGGTGCTGCCCGTGCTGGAGGTGCTGCTGCCGTCGCCCACGTCCCGCACATAGGGCGCCGTGGAGGCAGTGAGCTGGCACAGGCTGGCCTGGCTGTCGATGGAGCAGCGGCTGCCCGCGCAGCCTGCGCCCTTCTCCTCGTCCAGCAGCACGCAGAGCTCCTTGAGCTCCATGTTCTCCTTCACCACCTCCTCCTGCTTCACCTCCAGCTCCTTCAGCTTCTGCAGGTATAAGGCCACCTCCTTGTGCATCACACCAGCCGTGTAGCGGCCCAGTCTCTGCCACTCCCGGGACACCCTCTTGCCTTTCTGCCGGTCATCGTCCAGGAAGCAGCAGAGGTCCCTCAGCTCCTGGTTGTCCTCCTGGAGTTTCTGGTTGATATCCTGAAAAGAGAGAGAGAACCATTCAAGGGAGGTACACAGTTGAGGCTTCAGCAGGCTCAGACCTCTTGGGAGGGAGGCGGGAATTGGTGAATTCTCTGTGATGTGAGGGGAGGAGGTGGGAAGCTGAGAGGAAGCTGGTGATCGTCATAAAAATAACAATAATGGGTATTGGTTCTGCTCCCTGCCCACTGCTTTACTTGGATTATCTCATCAGATTGGGCGATAATGGTTATTATGGTTCTTTTACAGAGGGGGAACCTGACCACACCAAGCTGCACTTGCCCAAGGCCATCCTGCCAGTATCTAGGGGGCAGCCAGTTAATTGACAAGGAACCACTAAAAAACCAAGGATCCCCTGCCCCACCTTCCAGGAAGAAAATGGCTGCTGGGACCTGAAAAATGCTGACTAGCTCTGAGGCAACAGGCCTGCCATCAGCACAAACACAAGCACTGCCGGGTATTCAGCCCTTGACCCGGGACCAACAGCCAGGTTCCCAAAGGGGAGAGTTGCCCTCCAGTGGCAATTCCGTCTGGCACATCTAAGCCCTACTGGCTGTACCCGCCCGCGCACCTCCCAGGCATCCCACGAAACATGCCAAGCTCTTGTGTGATCTTCAAAGGCCCCTCCCCAAACGGCCCCTCAGCAAATACCACCTCCACCCATCCTGCTGCTCTCCCTAAGAGCCTGTGGTTACGCCTGGCTTCTCCTCCCTCACCTCTCACTTCTGAACCAAACAGGCATTCTGAACCCTACCTCGGAGATTTATCTCATCTTGTCCCTCCCATGCTTAGCAGCACCTCACTGCCCTTAGGATAAAGTGCAAAATCCTTCAAGTCTCCCAAGACCCCCAATCCTCTTAACTTGGCCTATTTCTCCCGCATGAATGGTGGTCCGCTCACTCATTCACAAGTACTTCGTAAGCATCTATTATGTGCCAGGTACCAGTTCAGGTGCTAGGGATGTATCAGTGGACACAGCAAACACCTTGACATCCTACAGCTTTCATTCTAGCGGGAAAGACTGGCAAAAGGTAAGTATAGAGCACAATATGCCATGTCGTGAAAAGTGCTGGGAAGAAAACTAAAGTAGGCTAAAAAATACTATTTTTTTAAGAAAAGCACCTCACTGAGAAGGAAAACATTGGAGCAAAGACCCGGGTGAAATGAAGGAGCAAACATTTGAGGGAAGAGGATCCCAGGCAGAGAGAAGGACAAGTATTTGCCCTGAGACAAATATGGCTGACGTTGCAGTGAGGCCAGTGTGCCTGAAGCACACGGTGAGCACAGAGAGCAGAGCTGGGAGAGGAGGTGGGAGAGATGAGACGGAGAGGGTGGGTGTCAGAGCTGGGTAACGTTGGGCCTTGGCAGCCATGGGAAGGACTCTGGATTGTTGGTGAGCTGAGGATAGAGGGGTGAGACAACAGGTTCATTTTATAAAGAATCACCATCATTCTGTGTGGAAAACAGACCAGAGGAGGGGGGCGGTGGATAGAAGAAAGGGAGACAAGATAAGGTGGAAGCCAGGAGATAGGCTAGGAGGCCACCAGGCTAGTCCAGGTAGAGGGAGAGGATAGTGGCTTACACAGATGGCAGCAGTGGAGAAGGTGGGACCTAACCCCCGACCCCCAACTGAGCCCCGCCGACTGAGCCCCATCAACAATGGCCCGGTTTCAGGGCCCAAGGAACAAGCCCTTCCCCTCTTTCACTTGGAATGCATTCCACTAACCTTCTATACAACCTAAAGGCCTCACTCTATAAGTCACTTCCCCAGAAGCCGTCCCTGACCACTACCCCCCATCTAAAGGGGGTTGCCTTATATACTCTACCATTACCCCTTTGATTTCCCCTCTGTGGCACTTATTACAATCACATCCGGTTGAATGTGGCTATTAGAACCCACCAAACTCTGGTCCTGAGAATGGTTACCCCACCTATTCTGTCCACCTCTATGTGTCCAGAACACAGCACCCCCACTGTAGACACTTGAACCAAGGAACTTTGAAAATGCATTGTGAGGTCCCCCTTTATTCTCCAGTCACACCTAGAATAAAGGGGCCGTTTCTTGAAGCACCTTGGTTTGGTGGCGATGAACCAGGGGCAGTTATAGGGCTGCTACCTAAGATTTCCCCTGCTTTTCTGAAGCCGAGTCTTGTGACTCGGTCATCCAGCCCAGAACTGGAAGCACTCGGGAGACTTAACCCCCTTAACCTCAGATGCATTCTAATACTCTGCCTGATACTGGTGAGAAAATAAACCATAAAACATCTGCCAGCCACACCCTGTACCCCTGACGGTGTTGAGGCCTAAGATGGGAGTCATCCTGAGGAAGAAGAGAATCTCGTGCAGCGTGGTTTTAACTCCAGTTCTAATTCCTGGCATCCTGACTATTCTGTTTCCTTGTTGGATATCCCCCTCTTCCTTCTCATTATCACTTTCTGACCCCAGGCCTGGCCATTTCCAAACACCTCCCACCTGGCCTCCCTGCCTTGGTCTGCGCCATCCTCTATCTTTCCTCGCCCACCCAAGCCAAGCTCTCCATGGCCAGACTGATCTTCAGAATCACTCCCTGAATGTTCTCTCTCTCCGGCATCAACCCCATCATCCCCCCTTTACCAGGAAGATGAATAAGCCCTTTGGCCAAGCCAGAAAGGCTTTCTCCTGACTTTCCACCTTTAGCTCCCTCTTTGTCAGCTAATTATGAACCCTGAATGTATCTAGCATCCCAAGTAGAAAATACTGTCCTGTTCCCTATATGAACTTACCTAAGGGGAGAGACTCCTCTGAGAAGTGTCCCCTAGCCCTAGAACAGCTGCTGGCCTGTGGC